>NC_137941.1:25077875-25332577 GCF_963969265.1 Rhamphochromis sp. 'chilingali' | reverse complement strand
TATATGTTGTTCTAAATACAAATATGCATTGAAGAGTACTTTAGTTTTCTTGCACGTCAACATTAAAGCAAAAAATAACATGGAAAAAATAACTGGCTACTCACAAATACTATAAAGAACCCTCAAGTTTATGATACAGCTACTAGCTCTTCATCTGACAAATCATGCAGGAGACATACAACGTTCTAACTCTGACAGTCTCACAAGGGTAACCTTTGTGTTGAAATGTGACATGATGGTGCTGACCAAATATCAGTTTGTGATGAGCTGAGCATGAGACCTCTGTCAGAAAGTCAAAAACTGGGATTTGACAAGATGACTTGTGCCGTGGTGAAGTCCCGCAGCTCATCTAATATCTGAAACAAGCTGTTTCCGATCCTTTTCCCTCCCTTTAAGCCAGCTTTCCTCTCACTCGGCGCACCTTGTAAACATAAGGTATATACACCAGTTGTTTTTTTTATTGATTTTGTCAAAGAGCGCAGTAAACTTGGTAATGGCTAAAAAAAACAACAAACCACCCTTGGTGTGGAAAAGGGATTTGAAATGGGTTGCTTTAAGTTAAGGACAGCACTTTTGTATTAAGGGTTCAAACCTTCAACAGATGAAAAATGCAGTATTACCACAGTCTACCTCTCGTACAGACAGTGAAGCTTTTAGAGTCTGCTGCAGTGGAAGGGTTTCCATCCAGTGATGGTTCACTTGATTTAGGCCATGAATTACAGCATGTCTAGAAATTGGTGCTTTTGCACCAATCTTTGCATAAGAGCGGAGGAGCTGAATGTTTGAGTGTCAGGTGAACAAGGTTGAGCTGAGGAAAAGGGTGAAGACGTGTCAGAGGCGTTTTTTGCTCATAAGAGGAACATAAGGTCGTAGATGTGCAGTTTTTTACTAAAGGGAAAACATGCAACAGCTGATATTACAACAACTTGCTTAGTCAGCTTATCTATGGAGTGCTGTAAGCCATATAGCTAAGAAATTTCTACATTTACAATTCAGTCTCAAAGCCATTACACACAGAGCAAAAAAGCAACATGAAATTCAGACTTTTTCAGATCGAGATTTGCGTACACACCAAATGTGGAAAATTGGTGCTCAAATAACCACACTGAAAAAAAAGTAAAGTCGATATCAAGAATGATGAGCTGATCCTGATGTTTCTACATAAGACAAACAAATGAAAATTTTGGTTTCATCTACTTCTCACAAGAGGGCAGCAGCAGGAACAATTTCATCGTTTAATCAAGGAGTTGTATCCTGACCGCTGTCATACACGTTTTCAGGATGTCAGTGACACAGGGTGAGCACTTGTTGGCAGAGTTGAGACCACATCTGAGGAGGCAGAAAAATCATTTCAGAGACTCACCCGGAGCAGCATCTCGTAGTGTTTCTGAGGTAAAACTGTATTATTTTACTATTTTCATTTGGTTGTATATTCATTGTGTGCACTTGTCGCCTAATGCAGTGGGCTGATTGGTCAGATATGTTCACTCAGATCTGAAAACTTGTCCAGCGAAATTAGGATGTTGGTGTGAAAAGCCGCATTAAGAAGAGACAAGTCCAAAAAAATATTTTTAACACACGAAATATTCACACAGATTTTTGCACCTGGTGTGTAGGCCTCTACAGTGCTCAACTGATAGATGTGCTGTGATCACTAACACTCTGTTAGAATGACCTCTCAATACAAAAATGTAAAGTAATCGTTAATATGAATCATTCATTTAACAAAAACTTGTATTCTTTTAAAAAAATTGCTGCATGTATACGTAATATGCTAACACCATACAATGTAAATTAAAAAAGTATGTAGGCACAGTGACCCGACCTAGGGTCCTGTTTTTGGACCTTGGGTATCTTTGCATGCTTGACCTTTTTTTTTTGAGCCAGAAGTGACTGTTACTACTCAACGTCAGAGAGCTAATCTAACACTAGCAAGTATGTCAGCGAGCTGCAACAACAGATAGTATGAATACACAACTACATGATAATTAGCTTTGAAAAAATACAAAAAGTAAACACTTTGCCCAGTCTTCTTGAATAATTGTTAGTCTAATTAACAACATCAATGATATTCATTTATTATTGGTGTGTTCTGCATCATGCTGCAATGCTGCAGCACAATCATGGCCGAGAAATGCAGCCGAGTGATTCCAGATTGTAGCTATCTAGCTATCCGGTCTTTAAGTGATGACATGATGAATCCTGCTTCCGGACCCAAAGTAGTCTGCATTTAATAAGGCTGTTGTGTTTTTAACATGTTGTAGTGCTTTGTATCTTGTTCTATTTAATCTCAACAAGCCCCTAAGACCAGTCAGTGATCACTGTCGGCTTTTCTCAGTTTTTATTACCGCTAATCACTTTGAAGCTCAGTTTTTAAACCCTTACAATGTAACTACAGCCCAGCCCATGCAGCAGTATATTAATGACTAATCTTATATCGTTGATGGATTATCTTGGTGGTTCTCCTGACTGACGTTTGGTCCGTTTACAGCATCCTGCCATGTGATTGCATTTGCCCCTAACCATTGGGAACCCTCACGTTAACTTTTATCGAGGGGAAAAAAGACCTCCGTTCGTTAGCGTTTGTCCTCCAGCTTTACTGTTTATGTTATGCTGACATAGCTTTGTCGCGCTAGCGATCACGTAGCACATCATTATATACCAGCTAGCCCAACTTCAGTAACCCTACAAACGTCAGTGCTGTTTACTTTCCTGTCTTCATTTATGTTGGAAGTGATAGCAGAGCTGTAAGTTTTGTTTCATAAATCCCTCAATCAGAACATGGTAGATTATATTTAGATGGAAGCTAGCGAGCTCCATGCTAACTTCTAACACCATTAAATATCCTGCCTGGATGTTAAACTTAATTCATGATTTCTTAATTTTTTAACATTTGTGACATGTTGTTAATTTGTTTCCTCATTTCATTAGCAAACTTTTGGTTGTCAGTAACCTATTTGTGACTGAAGAGATCTCCAGACATTTCTGTTATATAGTATTTTTTGTGTAATACTAAACGTATCTGTACATATGTACAGAGGATAAGTACCATCACACTTTTAGTATTTCAGTATAAGTATTTAGATGTTTGTTATGCCTCCTGCTGATCACTGGTTGACACAAATGCTGTTGTAGTGTGCAATGTGTCACTACGTCAGTGCTTTCATGTTAAAAGGCTCTTCTTCACTATTATTTTAGTAAATTCAGGAGGAAAGACCTGGAACACTAAAATCACAGTCCCTTAAACATGACAATTTTGCTATTGGACCGTGGCTCAGGGGGTTGGGACTCGCATCTGTAACCGGAAGGTCGCCGGTTCAATCCCTGGGCTCTCTGTCCTGGTCGTTGTGTCCCTGGGCAAGACACTTTACCCTACTTGCCTACTGGTGTTGGCCAGAGGGGCCGATGGCGCGATATGGCAGCCTCGCTTCTGTCAGTCTGCCCCAGGGCAGCTGTGGCTACAACTGTAGCTGCCTCCACCAGTGTATGAATGTGAGAGTGAATGAATAGTGGTATTGTAAAGCGCTTTGGGTGCCTTGAAAAGCGCTATATCAATCCACTCCATTATTATTCAGTCAAGCTGCCAAATTTCAACATTTTCTTCTTAATTGCTAATGTTGGTAGAATATACTCAGCACACAAAGGCGCCAATTTTAGTGATGAATATTTATAAGTGGATCATAAATGTATGTGAATAACTGTAGGCAGCTAATGGGAATTTTAAAAAAAGCAAAAAGCAAAAAGACAGCAACAAAAAGGGAGACAAAAATTGGTGATGGTAGGAGAAGAACATGATGACATAATCCTGTAAATGTACTAAGGTGATTTAGTGAATAAGCAAAATATGAGACATGGATAAAAGTGTCTCACTTCTTACTTGTACTTCCTCTCCTGCCAGTGAAGGATCTGTGAAAGGCTGAAAGAGGTAAGAGAAAGTAAGCGCAAGGAAACGGAGGTGGAAGGAACAGGAATGGAAAGAATGACGATGGGTGTCTTATAGCCCACTATAGAGAGAAAAGATGAAAGGCAAAAATACAGAGAAAATAAATGGATGCAAATACACATTCAAACATGTATTTATAGCACCAATATTCATCTATAGCTTCTACGCTTGCATCACATATGGAAGGGTCCTGTGACTGTGCTATAACAAGGTGCACGTAAAGAGAGAGAGAGCAAAAAAACTCGATGAAAGAAGAAATAAGGGTCCAAGGGCTAAGTGAACCCAATCAGAGAGGAAGAGAAGAATGCAATCAAAATAAAGATGCAAAAAACGAGCATGGAGCATGGTGGTTGGCAACATTCAGGAACAGGCTGGCAAAAAGGAAAAAAACAAAAACATGGCTATAAAATGTGACTCGCTGAGAATGGACAGATGAGATTTGTCAGCAAACCAAGTAAGAGCAGAGTAAAGGGTAACACCACCTGGGTCTGGGTGCAATTCCCCCCTCCAGGGGCAAGGGTACCTAGACCCGGTTTGTAGAGTACGCTTGGGGAGTGTGATTGTGTGTACAGCGTCTCTTTATGTCTGTCTCCACGTTGGTTGAGTGTGGAGTGAGTGCATATGAGAGCATGAGGGTGGGAATGGATGTTTGTGTCTGTGTGTGCCTGTATGTCTGTGTCTATATGTCAGGTTGGGTACCAGACGCCACCTCTCTGGGGACACCTCAGGCCCTCCAAGGTTTGGAGGCCTATCTCCACCCATCACCACTTCCCCTGCCGGTGGCGGACTCCCTCAGGTGTCGGTGTGTTGGTGGTTCTTTGTGTCTGGGGGTGGGCGTCCGGGTGCACACCGGCTCACTCCTTGGCGGCCGCTTGTCGGGGCCTGGGGCCTGGGGCTCGCTCGGGCCCCTTTGGAGGTGGGGTGCCCCCGGCCTCTCGGCCTGGGGCTCGGTCACTCAGGCGCAGCTGGGGGCCGGCGGAGCTCACGGGCGCGTCACTGCAACTCCCCCTGACTTCTGCTCCGCGGCTGCTGGGCGAGCCCTCATCTGGGACTCTCCTCAGCTCTTACTGGGACAGTGGCGCGGCTGCCCCTCTGTTGGTCTTCCATGGTCTCTTGTGTTCTGGGGGCCTCTGGATGTCTGGAGTTTTGATCTCCTCCATACCCGCTTCACACCCTGGAGGACGGGGCTGTGGCCCCCCCACACTCCCTAGCAGATCATTACATGGAGAAACCTTTGGAATGCAAGCATGCTGATCCACACAGGTATGCACACATGGGTATTCACAGACGCGGACTAAAGCTTTCTTGGCTGCTGCCTCAAAGCACACTGTGCGCTGTCTATCTTGCGTGCTGCACAATATCGTTTATTACTTAGTAAATACTGATATCTATGACTAGCTAGTTTATTGTGATGGTGCTTTGTTTTCTCTATTATTATGTTGCTCTTTGTTGTTTGCTGTCTCCTCTGTTTGTTTTTGTTTGTTTGTTTGTTTGTTTTTTTCTCCATACAGGTGACCCAGGAGTTTTTTTTTTTTCTCTCTCTTCCCCCCCCTTCTCACCGTCTCTTCTCCCCTTTGGTTTTCTTTCTTTCTCTCCCCCTCTCTCTCTCATTCATTCCCCCTGTCCTATTTATTAAAAAAAAAAAAAAAAAAAAAAGACAAAGGATGAACTGAAGCTCTGCCATCACGTAATGTCGCATACTGCTGTTTCTGATGTCATTTAGAGGAAAAAAAAAAAAAAAAAAAAAAAAAAAAGAGCAGAGTAAAAAGTGTCAGTGACATTTTACTTCCCTGGTTTCACTCAACAGCTCTCCTGAATGATGCACTATGAGGCATGAGTGCAAATGATATATGGACTGGTTCTTATACAGCACTTTCCCACTCTATACCCACTTGCACACAAAGCGCTTTATAGACCATGCCTCATTCACCCATTCACATAATCACTTTGAGATTACATGAATGGGTGAAATCATTTTGTGATTATGTGCAGTGCTTTTTAACTAAAAAAGCTAGGAAGTAGCCAGATGTCTCTTACCACACATTCATAGTCAAACGAATGCATCGGACAGTAGCTTGGGGTTCAGTATTTCATCCAGGGTGGTAGCCAATTAGTAGATGACCTGCTCTACATCCTGAACAACAGCTACAGTGTGACAACAAGACTGTGGTGATCATTTAAGAGTATAATAACACCAACTACTCATCCACAGCATCTACATCCATAAAATCTATTCTTGTGCAAGTCTGCAAATGAGTATAGCCTTAACCCAAGGAGTATAAGTGTAGATACTGAGCATCTTGTCATAAAAACTAGAAGTAAACTTCCAACCATTCAACAAAGTTCCCATTATAGTATGCGCTGATGCATTTTAGAAGCATTCTGTTGAGCTAGACAGCATTGTTTAAGCCAAAGGAGATATCTTATAGTGTTTTTAAAGGGATCTATAGTACAGAATGTCAGCAGAATTCAAAACAACAAAACCACTGATAGGTAAAGTAAATGATAAAATCTCATTATAGTGGCAGCTGTCGAGAGGTGGGATACACTGAGCAGCAATTTAACAGTCATCTCTTGAAGCTGATGTGCTGGGAACAGGAAAAATGGGTAAGAAAAAGGATCTTTTACATTCGATTATTTGGGGGAATTTTTTTTATATTTATTTGAAAGTGGCAGTGGAATCAGGCAGGAACTGTAAGGAGAGAGAGCAAGGAATGACATGCAGCAAATGTGCCAGATCAGCCAGGAATAAAAAACTGCACCTATGACACATGCTCACTGTCATGGCCCTGGGTCATTTTGACCCAGTGTTCTCAGTTTTCCTGTAGTTTTGTATTTTGTTCCTTATGTCCATTGGATTGTTTGGTTTGGTATTTGGATTCCCCCTGTGTCCATGTTTTTATTGTGGTGTTTGTTCTGGTACCGTGTTCCCATCCTTTGTGTTCTGTGTTCTCCTCATTCCCTCGTATTCATCCTTCTTCTCTGCCTCTCTCTCTTTGCCTCTCTCTCTGTGCTCATCTCTGTGTACTGTGTTGTGTTTAAGCTCCACATCTTGGTGTCAGTATTTTCAGTTTCGTGTCCTCCCTGCTCGGTCATGAGTAATTGTCTTCAGCTGTGTTCCCCGTGTGTTCCCACTTCCCTCGTTACCTTCTGTGTATTTATGTCAGAGTGTCCTTTTGTTCTGTGTTGCGTCGTCCCTCTAGGTTGTGTGCATTTACCGTGTCTTCCCAGCGCCTCAGCTTTAGTTGCTCCCAGTATAGTTTTTGTATGACTTCTTATGTTCCTGTTAATAAAGACCTGCCTTTGAGTTCATCCCCGTGTGTCTAGAGCCGTGCATTTGGGTCATCTCTTGCCTTCACACAGCCGCCGCATGACAGATCGACGCAACCACGAAATGGACCCAGCAGGCTCCGCCTGTGAGGGAGATATTCTCCGTGTACAGAGTCTGGTGCAACGAATAACCCACGCCTCGGACTCACGGACAATTTCCGTTGGACTTAACGCCATAAAGGCAATAATCGAGGGAAACCCTTTCCTTCACCAGCTCACCTGCTATGAGGGCTTTATTGACGAACTGAGCCGAGCCAAGGAGGCATTACAAGCCCGTGAACTGGCAGACAGTGTCCGTTCCCGTGATTCCACACCACAGCGCCGCAGCAGCAGCAAACTAAGCTCGCCGCGACGGTATCGCAGCAGCAGACGGGGCTCTCGGTATCGCAACAGCGGCTGCTAAAACGAGAGGGTTTTTCGGCACCGCTGCCGCGGAGCCCTTCTCCATCCCCTCTCAGCTCTGACCGTCGCTCTCCCGCTGCTTTCCTAGCAGCGATGTGGTCGGGTGATGAAGAGGAGACCGTCACCCCTGCATCATCACCGGTTTCCCCCGTTACCGCCATTCCCTCATCAAGCAGGAGACGCCGTCCACGCCGTCGCCGGTCCTCTCCTCAGCCGGATTCCGGGACTACTGAGCAGCCGGCTGGGGTGAGTGACAAAGACACTTTTTCTGTTCACTCTGGGGCTAGCTCTCACTACCCTGAATGAAGGCATGTAAACCCTGTGACTCTTGCCGTAGGCTCTAAAGGCTCACGATCTGTAAATGTTGAATCTGAACCCGAACTTCTTATGGACCGTTGTACTGCCCGGAGGGTCAACTCAGAGATCGTTTCTCCTACGTTTGGACTCATACTCGAGAAAGATTATCCTTCGCTAGTGTTTCCTAGGTCTAAAAACTCGAAGTCAGCATTTCCTGAGTTAGAGACACCTGTTTCAGTGCCCTTTACCTGTGTGTCTGCTGAGGATGATTGTTTTGCAGTTAAGCTCACCACTGGGGCTTTACAACCTGCCTCCGTAGATGGTAAAGCAGTAAAATCCAAGACTGTAAACGTTCCTGTGATAGCTCGACCCCAGCTCGTTACTTCTGAGCCATCACCCCCGGGGATTGTCCATTCTGACGTATGTACTGATTCAAATGTTCCTGAGTCAGGGGGCTCTACACCCCCCACTGTTTTCCCTAGGTTTACTGCTTCCAGTGATCTGGAGGTAAAAGACTTTGTTTCATCTGCCTCTCCGGTGCACAGACCTATGTTTACATCGGCTATTAACCCCTCCTCTGTCAGTAAAAGTACGGTTAGCTCCGAAGAAAGAAGCTCTAAGACTGTTGGTGCATCAGCTGATCACATTTCTCTAGAGTCTGTAAACACTGAAGGCAGTGCATTAGTGCCTGTAAGCTACAGCTTTAGCACACTTAACACTACGAAGTCAGAGCGCTGTTCCTCATCCGCTCACTCAGGACAGGGAATTGATCTCTTGCAGACTGTTCTTTCTAGGCCCGCCTCCCAGGCCCCTTGTGTTTTAGGGATAGCTGCGGCCCAGCACTCCCCTGCACCTATCTCAGTTCCCCAGGTGAGGGGGGCTGGCGCCCAGCTGGTCCCTGTTCTGGTTTCCGGGTCGACTGAGGCTCTGCTGGTCCCTGCACCCGTATCAGCTCCTCGGGTGGGGACAGCAGCCGCCCAGTCCCTGCCGAAATCTGTGCCAACCGCTGAGGTGAGGCCCGCCAGGACCCAGCCGGTCTCTGCACCTGTACCTACTCCTCAGGTGGGAGCGACTGGTGTCCAGCAGGTGCCTGCACCTTTCATCCACGTTGTAAGCCCAGAGGAACTGACACCACCACCTGTCCTACATCCGCTCCCACACCCATCATTGCACTCAGCTGCACAGGATGCCCCTCAGTCAGTCAGCCTTCTCCTCAGTGCACAGTCCAGCCTTCTCTCCAACCGCCATTACTACCACTAGTTCAGTTTGCTACTCAGTCTCCCTCAGTTCACCGCTAGCCACGTCTCCTGTATCCGCTGGAGGGTCCGAGGGGCCCGTTCAGCCTCCTGTCTCCGCTGGAGGGTCCGAGGGGCCCGTTCAGCCCCCTGTCTCCGCTGGAGGGTCCGAGGGGCCCGTTCAGCCTCCTGTCTCCGCTGGAGGGTCCGAGGGGCCTGTTCAGCCTCCTGCTGCTCCACCAGCGTCATCCACGCCCTCGCCAGCTGCAGCCTCCGTGTCTCCACCCGCGCCGTCGCCTGGTCCAGCTCCAGCATCGTCAGCTTCAGCTTCATCGACGTCGCCTGGTCCAGCTCCAGCATCGTCAGCTTCAGCGGCGTCGCCTGGTCCGGCCTCCGCTTCATCAGCTTCAGCCTCGTCGCCTGGTCCGGCCTCCGCTTCATCAGCTTCAGCCTCGTCTGGTCCTGACGCCTGACACTTAAGAGCCGCCGCCGCTGCCTTCCGTGCGGCCAGCCCCCTGAACTGCTCCGTCGTCGTCTCCTTCGCCGCCGCCGCTGCCTTCCGCGCGGCCAGCCCCTGGACCCCCTTCACCTGAGTCGCCGCCGGTGCCTCCCGCCCAGCCGGCCTCCTGATCTGCTCCGTCGCCCCCGGTGCCTCCCGCCTGCCCGGCCTCCTGAACTGTTCTCTGGGCTCTTGGGCCGTCAGCCTCCGGGCCGGCCCCCTGAACTTTTTCGTGACTGTTGCTTGGACCTCTGCGCCTTTCATGGGCTCTTTTGTTTGTTTGCTTTTGGACTGTTCCTGGGCCTTAGTGCTGTTGTTTTGGGCTTTGTTCCCTGTGTTTTGGTTTCTGGCTCGTTGTGTTTCATTTGTTAGTACATAATTACATAACATAATAAAGTGTACAATTCAGAACCATAAATAAATAAAAACAAACAAAAACAAATAAACAAAACAAAAACAAACAGACTGATAACTAAGCACAGAACACCTGCTCAGTTCCATCTAAAAAATGAATAAATAAATAAAGAGAGAATACAGTACAATACCTGTGGTCCCAGTATTACGTTGCAGTTTGAACACTCAAGAGAATCCTTGTAACATAATATTAGAAACATCAGGTTCCACATAGTTCAAGTATGGTTCCCACACCTTAAAGAATTGATCTGTTTTTGAGTGCAGTACACATGTAAGATATTCCAATGGCACTAGATCCAACACTACTCTTTGCCAATCTTTAATAGTTGGTGCTTTTTCATAAATCCATTGGAGTAGTATATTCTTCCTTGCCGCATAGGTGAGAACACAATACAATCTCCTATTATTCTTGGATATTAATCGCCGGCTGGGGAGGCCCAGTATGAGAGACAGAGGGTCCATCTCCAATTCACAACCGAAAATCTTCTCCATTTCAGATAACACATTAGACCAATATTCTTGCAATTTCAAACATGACCAGAAGCTGTGAGTTAGGGTACCAATTTCTGTCTTACATTTGAGGCACGTGGGTGAAAGGGTAGGATTATATTGAAGTCTGCAAAATATGGATATATGCATTCTGTGTATAATTTTTAACTGTATTGCTTTGGTACTATTACAAACTGATATTGATTTGGCATAACTCCAGACATCTTTTCACTCTGCATCATCAATTGCTATACCTAACTCCTTTTCCCATGTGCCTTTAAGCCTCTGTGACATCACTGAAAGTACAGAATATAAAGCCTTATAAAATATCTTCACAGGTACCTCTTTGTCTGTTAAAAATAATTTTTCAACAGGAGAGACTTCATGACTCTCACTAAAGTTAGTACTATGTAAAATATAATGCCTTATCTGTAAGTAACGGAAAAAGTCATGTTTGAGGAGAGAATATTTCTCAACCATTTGGTCAAATGGCATAACTACATTGTCGGAGAATAAGTCCCTCAGTCTCTGAATTCCTTTGTTCTTCCATTCCTTAAAACCTATATCGAACATCCCCGGTTGAAAGTCAAGATTATTCACAATAGGGGTAAACACAGATGTTTACTTCAACCTTCCCTCAATTCGACATACTGACCGCCAGGCCTGAAGTGTATTAAGTGTGACTGGATTATCACAGCTCAATCTAATATCTTTAAAGTTCTTAAAGAACAGTAAGTCCCTTAATGGATGCTTTGAAAGAGAGGTTTCAATCCCCAACCAGATAGAGTGTGAATTATTTGTGACCCAGTCATGAATATAGCTCATGTGAGTACTCAATTGATATGTTCTAATATTTGGTAAATCTAGACCTCCTACTGAACCTGGGAGCTGCAGTGTAGCCATCTTAAGTTTTGGTCTGCGTTTGCTCCATATAAAAGAGCTTAGCCAGCCATTCAGATCCTTCATCACTCTATTTGAAAATATAACTGGAATCATTTGGACAGGATATAACAGTCGAGGCAAAATAGTCATCTTAATCAAAGCTATACGTCCTAGCCAGGAAACGGGTAGGGAATTCCATCTCTCCAAATCCTGCTTTACCTTCTCGAACAGAGGGACAAAATTTGCTTTATACGTTTCTTTAAATTCTGGAGTTATAAATATCCCTAAGTATACAAAACCTGTGGGGGACCATTTGAAGGGGAAAGAAAACAGTCCAGTTGGCACTAAATTAAGGCTCCCAATTGGCATAGCCTTTGACTTAGTCAAATTTACTTTATAACCAGAAAATTGACTAAATGTATCAATAATGTTAAGTAAAGCCAGTACTGATGTCTCTGGATCAGAAATAAATATTAAAACATCATCTGCATATAAACTGATCTTATGCTCATAATCGATTTGCAAGCCCCGTACATCAGGTGCCGTCCTTATAGCCTCGGCTAATGGTTCGATGGCAATGGCAAACAAAAGAGGTGACAGTGGGAAGCCTTGCCTCGTTCCTTTATACAATGGGAAACTATCTGATTTCAGTCCATTAGACAAGATGGACGCCTGAGGATTATCATACAAAATTTTTACCCACTTAATGAAATTATCACCAAGACTGAATTTATTTAAAGTGTAAAATAAGTAAGTCCATTCTATCCGGTCGAAAGCCTTTTCAGCATCCAGAGAAAGCACCAAACCGCCCATGTTCCTTTGCTGAGCAGCCTGAATTAGATTGAGAAGGCGCCTGACATTATTACGAGAATTACGGCCTTTTATAAAGCCTGTTTGATCTTCTTTAATAATTACAGGCAAAAGAATTTCGAGTCGAGTAGCTAATATTTTAGAAAGTATCTTCCGGTCCACATTTAGAAGAGCTATCGGTCTATAAGAGGAACAAGACTCTGCGCACTTCCCCTTCTTCAAAATAAGAGAAATATTAGCTTCCCTTAGAGTCTGAGGTAATCTATTATGCAAGAACGAATAATTAAACATATTAAGTAATGGGTCTATTAACAGCTCACTAAATTCTTTATAAAATTCACTACAAAAACCATCAGGTCCTGGGGCTTTTCCATTCTTTAAAGTTTTTATAGCGTTTAGTACTTCCTCTCTAGAAATGGGAGCATTAAGGGTAGTCTGTTGTTTATTTGTTATAGTAGGCAGACTAAGCCTGGAGAAGAAACAATTGAAATCTCCCCCCACTATAGAAATGTCAGAATTAATCTCAGCGAAGTCTGTAAATAGTGTAGTCATAAAACCAGACAGATGTGCAGGAGAGTAGTAAACATTCAATATAGAAATAGCCAGTGTTGGGACTAACGCGTTATTAAGTAACGCGTTACAGTAACTACGTTATTATTGTGGTAACGAGCACGGTAACTAGTTATTATGCCAAAATCAGGAACGCGTTAGTCGTTACTGGGATTTAGATAGGGTCGTTACTTCGTGTGGTGGCTATCGCGGAGCTTGCACAGATTCAGTAACATTAGCAAGTGGTGGAAGCCAGCAGGTGGATGAAGGAAAAGGGAGGCAGAAGGTAAGAAGTTATGACCTGCAGTCTCTCTGGGTCAGGTATAAACCAAGTTTAGGTGGAGTTTATTTTCGTTATTCTGACTTTTTCCGTACTGCGTGCTAGCTAGCATGACAGAGTTTCTATACAGCTGGGTGGGTGCTATGAAGTTAATGATGTTGAACTTTATTTTGTTCATAAGTTATTAGAGTTGCCAACCGTCCCGTCTGGTATTCAGAGAAAATATTACGCGTTTCTTATTGAGGTGAAAAGGAACAGTTTGTCCCGTAATTCAGCTACAATGAAAAAGGCACAAAGCTGGAGTTATTCTGTGTTTACGCTGCACAGCTGCCTCTTCTTCTTTCATTCTCCCCCCTCCCTCTCCCGTTTCTACTTCAATCATGAAAACTGATCAATGATCAGCTGATCGGCTCTCTTGTTTGTTTATCGCTCACTTTGCGCCGAAAGAGGAAACCAGCGGATGTCGCGTTAAACAACAGCAGCACGTTTAAGCTTGATCAGCTATTGTTAGAATTTATTTAACATTAATTTCTAGTATCAGCTGATGTTTGCTGGAGCCACAGCTGCAAAAAAGCTGCTGGTCATGATATGGTTTGGTTATCTGGTGAGAGGGAAACATGAAGATGAAACCAGGAGATGTCCTTACTGGATCATCAGAGCTGAACAGGTGATGGAGAAACAGGTTTACCTTTTAGGTGACATGAATGAGTTGAAGGGAAGTTATGAACTGTTTCTGAGAGACAAATAACTCCAGGATCCTTTTCTACGTAGCTGACAGCTGGTAACTGTGCAGGTGCGGATCTAGCAAAGTGTTGCCAGGGGGGCATGTAGGGCATTAACAGGCAGAGGGGGGCACAAAGAAATACTTTTCTTTCTTATTCTCATTTAAAATGTCTAGCTTTTAAAAAATAATTATCTGAATCTTACAACAAACGATTGATAGATTGATGCATATATACCATCAAAACAGTGTACATCACTGTCACAACAGTGTTTATTTTCATTCAAAGGCTTTATGATTTTTCCTATAATGGTGGGCCGGTCTCTAGTCAAAATGCCTGGGACGATTTTCTGTCCCAGTCCAGCCCTGTATGCAGCTCATCTGAAGTCTGGTGTTACCTACATCTTCCTATTCAGAAGGCAGAATTTCTGAGTTCTGAGTACAATCGAAAGCACCACGACTGCAGTTTTTGTGTTGGATGTAAAAGGCGCACATGACTCTGTGACGTAGGCTAGAATCATGGCAGCAGTCAATGAGGGTCCAGGTGTGGGATTTCTCTCGTGGAAATATGCACATTATCTTTTCCTTTCTATTTGTCGGTGGCACAGTGCACTTGTGGCAAGTAAGCAAGCTAGAAGACTGGCAAAGTTATGGAAGAAACACATTAACAAGAGAATTCTGAGTAAAACCAAAGTTACTTTCCCTAGTAACTAGTTACTTTGAAAGTAACGAGTAACTTGAAGTAACTGAGTTACTTTTGAGAGAAGTAACTAGTAATGTAACTAAGTTACTATTTTAAAGTAACTTACCCAACACTGGAAATAGCCAAACCCGATAATATTCCCTTGACTATAACATACCTTCCATGCCTGTCCTTAACACACTCTGTATTTGAAAAAGGGAGGCTTTTCCTCACAAGGATTGCCACCCCTCTACTTCTTGAGGTGAATGAGGAGAAAAATACCTGTCCAATTCCACCTTGCTGTAATTTAAGGTGTTCTGCATCATCTAGATGTGTTTCTTGCAAAGGTGCAATATCAACGTGTTCTTTTTTTCAGAAAGGTGAGTATTTTTCTCCTTTTAATAGGATTATGGAGCCCTCTTACATTCCATGTATGGATCTTTTAAACCTTTGCCAAAGCTTTTCTGACAACAAGAAGGAACTATTACGTGTAAGTACTGAGAACTGTGACTGTATCACATCCTAAAAACTGATTCTTTCAACATACTGTACCTAGCTGTTAAAAGCACTGAATAATTTTAAATCATGAGAATCATGTTTTTCACACTCACCAGATCTCACCATTCACAGCTATGTGAGATTTAGCAGAAACATGTTTGAAAGCCCTCGACCCCATCATCAGAATAACAAATCAGGGTGGATTATATTCAGTCCTTCCACCAGGGAGACATGTACAATTTATCAGAATCAGAAACTTTATTGTCATTGTCATGAGAACAACGAAATTAAGAATGGTCCCCGATCATTGCATCATCCCTAGCAATATCAAAATATAAATAAAACAATAAAATTCAATAAATAAAATTATGCCATGTAGCTGTGGAGATACTCAGAGGCAAACAGCACCTTACTAACGCTTGCAGGATTTTTTCTTTAATGTGTCAGCCATATATGTATATGAACCGTATATGTGCAACAAATAACATGAATACACCAACTGCTATCTTAGAATACATGAATAATAATGGTAATGTTCTAGGCTCAGTATAAAATCTGTCCACCTCAGCTGGATAGCAAAAGAGTGCTAAGTGAACCTTTTCACAGGGCAGTCGTAAACCTCAAATATCACAAAGCCACAGAGAAAGCACAAGTAGAAGCCTTGGCAGGCCACAGTGTTGGACAATCTTAGTTTACTATCTGACATTATTAAATCCTGTCATTTATATGTAGTCGTTAGGACTGAAATTCGGTCTCCTTGCAGCAAAAAGGAGTTTGTAACTTTCTAAGTCAGACAAGTGCTATATAATAGTGCAAATATAATTATATAAATGAAAGTGTTAAACTGAAATGCAAACACACTGTAGAGTAAAACTTTACATAACAGGAACCTGCTATGAGGTCAGGAGTCTCTGACCTCATAGCAGGTTTGGGTTCAGATGACAGGGAAAGCACACCCCAGCTTATTTCTCACAGCATTAAAACCTCAGGTGTCTGTGAAGGTTCTCAGTCATCCAGGTCATCGTAGTCAAAGCTCCTTTGACTTAAAACCTCAGGGTTTCTCGTCTCTAGGTAGAGGGCGTAGCTGCCCTATAAATGTGTTAGTCCACACCAGAGACCCAATGTTTATTCTTTAGTAATGCTCATCAACATTTCTCAAGAGAGGATTTGAGAGAGTTCGTCGTTGGACTGGGAATACTGTCTTGGCGATTGGTTTGATTTTCTTTACGAGCTGCCGTGAACACAGTGGACAAGTCTTTCTTGCACCACATTTTCTTGGAGCATGGAACTAGTGCTTGTTAGACAGCTGTCTAGATTTATGAGTTCACAATAACCTTTAAAATGAAGTTAGGAGGAACTGTTGTCGCCTCTTGGCCAGGACTCCCTTGAAAAAGAGGTTTTTAATCTCAATGGGACTTTTCCTGGTTAAATAAAGGTTAATGATAATAATAAAAAGGAGCCACAAACACAGACATTTAGATGATGCAGGCTGTGAAAGCTGCTTTTGTCCTTTGCTCTGTGGAAAATTGTCAGCTATGCTGGTCACCAAGGAACAAAGACAAAAGACGAATCGTCCAGTCTGTATTGTACTCCCGTGAGCAGCATGTCACCCCTAAGCTGTGAACACATCCCATTCTGTCCTAGACTTTTTCACATGAATGGTACAAAGAGTACCTCATTCAGTGAGACAGGTCTCACTATTGCTGTAATCCTGGCACTGATGCTAAAGGACATCTGTATCTTTCTGTGAGCTTTGCTTTGTCAAAACAGCCATATCAGATCCCCTGGGAATGAGAGCATGCTGGAAAGCGCCATAACACTGTTTGCTAACCACCATGGAAATCAAAAAGAAAAAAGACCAACAGCATTAGCCCTACAGATATACAACAGACCACAATCAACAGGGTTTGGTGGAAATCAATAGACCTGTCAGCCTTCACAAAATTAACAGTTATAAAATGGACAGCCACAGCACGCAGGCCAATTTCCACAGAGGAGGACAAAAGTCTATACTAGACAATTTGTTTGGGTCCTGAATGGTAACTGAATTTATGAGCCACCCTCAAGAGCACCAGTCGTCACTAGGATGCATGAGCTGTACATGAGAAACACTTACTGTTGAATACTTCACATCTCTTGGGAATCACAGCTACCTTTGGGTTACAGCGCATTATCTCAATGAACTCCAGAAAATGCATTCACATGCAAAGAGAGAAGAGACATCGTGCTGAGGTGAACATTTTATTGATGCAGCTGTAGAATAAAATAAGCATGGCCAATAAAACCCATATAAAAATCTAATCTCATTGTACTTACAGTCTTTAATCTGGGAAGAATTTTAACAGGTAAAATATTTTTGTGAATAATCACTACTAATTTCTTAATGGCTTGAGAATCCTACTATGGAATACTGAGAAAGCTAACTGACTTGCTAGGAAGTAGCCAGATGTGTCTTACCAGGGACAGATGGATGACTGCTGCATTTCAAGGGATGCAAACCAAAGACTAAATGTTTCAGAACTTGTAGTGATCCTGATTGTTTGGGAATGCTTGTGGAAATGTGTTCTATGGTTTAGGAACCACGTACTGAAAAATGTCAACCATTTAGCTGTCACAGAAAAACATAGGCACAAGCCTCAGGCAGAATAAGTGCTTTCACAAAGCATAAAGCAAGACTACAAAATAAGTGATACAAATATATAAAGAAAGATCAAGAACGATCAGTGTCTGATATCTAAGCAGTGCCTTATACTGTACCTGTGTCCTGTGAGAGCGGGAAAACTTTTAGTAATACTGACAGAAATAAATTGACTTAGAACCTTCCAAATGCTTTAGGGGTTCAATTCCTTTCTGTTATGCAGTACAATCAGAGGAGCAGCTCACTGACTCATGCAGAAGCTGTCTACAACAACAAGAAGAATAAGCAGTCCTTCAATAGTTGCTCACAGAGACCTGATGTAAACTTGATGGACCGCATTACGAGACAGAAGATGAGCTAAAACCCCAAAACTGTGGCAACGCCTCACAGATCTTTGCACAACACTGTAAATGAGCATCATCAGTATGTTAGAAAACTGCCCAGTACTGGTCCAGGGAAACCAGTCAAGGCTGTCCCCTGCTTCTTGGCCTGTTACAGTTGGGATGGGCCATCTGGATAAATAGATGGATGGATGCTAAAGAACTCAAGATGGTGAATAGGGTTGCTGAAAACTGATGTAAAAAAAAAAAAAACAGCTTAGGAAATTTTTTGGGCCAATAATCAAATCTGTGTTTTGGATTTGCAGTGTCGCAGTTAGTGAGCTAGCTAGAGGCCAGTTCTTGTCCTTAAAGCCAGAATTGCACAAACACTGAGAACTGACCTTCAGTAAAGTAGATGACTGGTAAAAGAAATCTATTCATGGCAGGGTTTCTAAGGCTACATCGTCCAAACTTACACAGGTATTTTTGAAAATGCAGCCTTTTCTATGCGTTTGGGCCTTTCAGCCACATGTAAACGGCGTTTTCCATCACCCAAGATGGAGATTTTTTTAACTCCTACCATGGTAGAGATTTTCGAAATATCGTGTAGACGAGGAAAACAGAGATTTAGTCACGCAGTTTTGAAGGTGTGCGCCTTTTTTGGTGTCACGTTGTTTGCCACATTAGTGTTTCTACCATGGCGGATGCAGACAAAATACTGCTGCTCTTAATCTTACTATCTGCAGTTTATACACACTTACATATACATGTTTTCTTGTGTTTTTGCTGCTGTCTGTTCACACATGGGACTCCTTTCTGCTTCTATGCACGGTCTTTTTTTACTTTTTCCCTCCCAGGATTCTAGACTTCTGATTGGCCAACATTTCTACACGGTTAGGATTTTATCGCCACCTGTTGCTTTGGCGTGTTCTTGACTTTGTTTTTTGCATTTACATGTGAACAGGATTTTTTTTTTTTTACGTAAAATCTCAGTTTACAAAAGTGTGGACGTAGCCTTAGCGTACCCTCGCACTACTTTTTAGAGTGGAATCATTAATACAGAGTTGATTAATCAATTTGTATCAGCTTTTTTACTTCATCACTTATGACCCAGTTCAAGTAAGGATTTCCTTTTTCTTTTAAAGACATGCTCCAGACTCCACAGTGTTCTAAAGTCTAGCTAACCTCCCTAATCTGAATATTGCCAAAGCACTTTCATCTGCTGTGCTTCTTTAGGGATTGGGATTTGAGGCAGGAGGATGGAAATGCTTTGAAGCATTTTGACTGATGTCTTGGCTGAAATAGAGCCTGTTTCACGGCTGGACCTCTGAGATGCTCGAGAAAGACAAGAATGGGACAATGTTGTGCAGTAAGAGAACAGCTATCTGAGGCCAGATCTCCTCATAGTGACAACTTATTCATACAGGTACAAAATAAATTGAGCATTTTCTGAATAATTAAATCATACAAAGCGCCACACAAAAAAGAATAATAATAACTTTGTTTATAAAACACTATCAAAGGGAAAAATGCACACAAATACATAATACATATATTTCTTTTTCTTCTCCTTTGCAAGCTGTATATTCATTGTCTTAGACTAAGTCATCAGTTACAAACATTATTGGCGTCACAGTTGATGAACACTTTGCACATATGCATGACAATACAGTCCCACTGCCACAGCGCTACAACAACGTTGTCATGGATCATGTCACCTTTTTGTTGAGATCAGTTACTCCTCATAATACATATAATTCGTAAGGATGTGATGATGATATAATTGATTAACATGTCTAGTTAGGTAAAAGACATAAGTATGCAACAATCATTATAGTAAGATTATGTATTAAAAAACATTATTGTTATTGACCAGCTAATGCCAATCCCTGTGCTCCGAATGGATTTTGTCTCCCTACCAATCCGTAAAAAACCTTCCATAAGCTTTGGGAAAACACGTGCACAAACAAATGTATGCCTGTTTGATGATGCTTTCCTCTCACACCATGCAACACCATCCACCCACAGCAATCTGTAATGCATTCTAACAGAACAGAGAGAAGAAGCAGAATAAGGGCAGCAGAGAGAATGTGGATCAGGCCAAGGAGCTCCATATGCCTCATTATGCTCAGAATGTTCTTCCAACCCCAAAACACAACCAGTTCCGATCAAAACACTGCATGCAACACATGCCATCACACATCATTCGTACTGAGCTATTCAAAAAGCTCCTGTGTGCAAATACCTGTCAACTACATGCGTTATGAATGGGGCACGAGTATCACAATTAAATTAATCATATTAGCCTTTTGATCTTTAACAATATTTAACTGTTTCCAACAAAGAATGGTGCAGACAGAAAAGCATGACATGATAAAATCGGTACTATCAAGTACTAAGAACCTGTGGCAGGTCCTGATAATATCAGCATGACAAGCTTTTGGAATTTTCAGACATCTTTAACAGAAGGTTAGTTTTAAGGACTAAAACCAGATCTGGAATTGTTTTGACAATTTTTGCATCAACAAAGTTGGTTCTCATGGGGAAACACACAGAACACTAGGACCTGAAGTCTGAACTGCAGCAGTGGAAACAGCCTTCATAAGACATGGAAAAAATCTCAGATTTTTTTTTCCACAGTGTCCAAAAGTGTCTCATCTAACACTGCTTGGCTAAAATAAGTATTTGCAATTTATAGGATTGATCCTACAATTCTCCTGGTGCAAAATATCACCTTTGACCCAAATTCACGCTAATACATAAGTAGTATATATATGATAGGATATATATAGTTAATATATATTATATGATAAACTAAAGTCCAGTTTATCACATGTAACACACAGCAGGAAACACCACTTCAGACATCTCCACATTACTGGTGGTATCCACACAATACCTACCAGCTAATGGTAAATGCCCAAGAATATTAGCTGCAATATTCACACATTGGTGCAACCCAAAATTGCACAGGTTTTCCTCATATTCTCACACGTTTCCGTTCACAGCTGCAGTACATGTGTGTAAATTTCTGTATAGTCACAAAATCACTACAGGACATGCAGTTACTACATAAATAAGTAGGTAATATTTTTTAAAAAAGCATTTAGAGTGTTGATTTTTTTTTTTTTTTTGATTAACTGAATATGCTTCCAGACATGTAGTGCTAAAAATCTTAGCACTTCAGAAATTCCACTAATGACCACTTAAGGTTGACCACAAAAGCAAGTTAAAATGTTAAAATCAGGCTAGCTGCACATTACACCCACAGGAGCTGCTCATGCCATGAAGTTTCTAGCACTCAGGTGTTTTTGACGAATATTATTGTCAGTGGAGGTTCTGAAATCTGCAGTCTTGTAATCAGCAGAACGTTGGCAACTTTTACATACAGGCAGATCAGCACTCAGTGACCCTACTCTGTAACTTTATGTGGCTGCCACTTCTTGGCTAAGTTGCTGTGTTTCGTAAACCTGTCTACATATTAGGGGTGGGGGAAAAAATCGATACTGTGTAGTATCGTGATATTTTGTTTGTTAATAATGTATCGATACAGGGACAGCAGAAATCGATATTTTGTTACAAAAAAGGTTTTTGTGCTCTGACTTCAGAGCATGTTGATCCTTTTTCTGAGCAAGAACCCTGACATTCCTTCACTGTCCAAATGTGTTTAACTTTTTTTTGGCAGCAATAAACATGACAGTTTACTTATTTTAATTTAAGACATGTTTTATTTTAATTAAGTTTAAAACTTTTTTATTTAATGTAAAATTATATTTTGTTTTAATTTACTTTCAAATTCTTCAGTTGCTGAATGGGCTGCATAGTTTTCACAAATTGCATAGTTCAGAATAGCTATAATTGTACCAGATGGTTGCATTCAGTTAAGTTGGACTAGACTGTAATACAAACCGTTCAGTTTATCAACAATAAAACTGACTGAAATGAGAGACTGAGTGTGAGACTTTGATATTAGATAAAATGAATATTGATAAAGTTTACCTTTATGTACAGAATCTGAATATCGCAAAATATTTTAAAAAATTGCAATAATATCGTATCGTGCGTTAAGTATTGTGATAATATCGTATCGTGGGATGTATGGTGATTCCCACCTCTACTACATATGACACTTTGTATCATAGAGTATCTAGTTTTTCCAACCTTGACATCCTATTACATTACAGTGAACTCGAATTTAGTAAGCTCCTTCCTGTTTGTAAAGGCAAACATTTTAGATTGCAGCTGTATAAATGACACTACAGGTAAATGACACTACAATATTAGGAGGTGTGGCCTAATATTTAGTGTGCACCTTAGGCAAGGCAAGGCAAGTTTATTTGTATAGCACAATTCAACAACAAGGTGATTCAAAGTGCTTTACAGAGACATTAGAAACAAGAACAAATAAAAAGCATGATTTAAAATTGATTAAAACAAGCAAATAAACTAACTAACTAATTAACAAACAAACAAACAAACAAACAAAACAGTATATAAAATCAAAACAGATAAAATCAGAACAGTAGATAAAATCAGTAGTTAAATGTAAGTTTTGAAATTTAAGCTTAAAGTGTGGATTTGGTGCTTTATTCAAATGCAGCTGAGAACAGGTGAGTCTTCAACCTGGATTTAAATAAACTGAGTGTTTCAGCTGATCTGAGGCTTTCTGGGAGTTTGTTCCAGATATAAGGAGCATAAAAGCTGAATGCAGCTTCTCTGTGTCTGGTTCTGACTCTGGGAACTGATAAAAGACCGGATCCAGATGACCTGAGGGATCTGGATGGTTCATACTGGGTCAGGAGGTCATTGATGTATTTTGGTCCTAAACCATTCAGAGCTTTATAGGCCAGCATCAGAACTTTAAAGTCTATCCTCTGACGGACAGGCAGCCAGTGTAAGGACCTCAGAGCTGGACTGATGTGGTCCACTTTTTTGGTCTTAGTGAGGACTCGAGCAGCAGAGTTCTGAATGAGCTGTAGTTGTCTGACTGATTTTTTAGGTAGACCTGTAAAGATGCTGTTACAGTAATCAAGCCTACTAAAGATGAATGCATGGACTAGTTTTTCCAGGTCCTGTTGAGACATCAGATCTTTTATCCTTGATATATTCTTGAGGTGATAGTAAGCTGACTTTGTTATTGTCTTAATGTGTTTTTCTAAGTTTAGGTCTGCATCCATCACTACACCCAAATTTCTCGCCTGGTTTGTGGTTTTTAGATGTATAGATTGAAGTTCTCTGGTGACCTGTAATCGTTTTTCTTTGGCGCCAAAGACTATTACCTCAGTTTTGTTTTTGTTTAGCTGGAGAAAATTGTGGCACAACCAGTCATTGATTTCCTCAATGCATTTACCAAGAGCCTGTACAGGGCCTCGGTCTCCTGGTGACATTGTGATATATATTTGTGTGTCATCTGCATAGCTGTGATAGTTTATTTTGTTGTTGTTTATAATCTGTGCCAGTGGGAGCATGTAGATGTTAAACAGAAGGGGTCCCAAGATGGAACCTTGGGGAACTCCACATGTGATACTTGTCTGCTCAGATGTGAAGTTACCTATTGATACAAAGTATTTCCTGTTTTCTACGTATGTTTTGAACCAGTTTAGTACAGTTCCTGAAAGACCTGTCCAGTTCTCCAGTCGTTTGAGTAATATGTTGTGGTCAACTGTATCAAATGCTGCACTGAGATCCAGTAAAACTAGGACTGACATTTTTCCACTGTCTGTATTCAGACATATGTCATTAAACACTTTGGTCAGAGCGGTTTCAGTGCTGTGGTTCTGTCTAAAACCTGACTGGAAGGCATCGTAGCAATTATTCTGTTTTAAGAAGTAACTGAGCTGTTGAGAAACTGCTTTTTCAATGATCTTACTTAAAAACGGGAGATTTGAGATCGGCCTGTAGTTGTTCATTTGTGTCTTGTCAAGATTGTCCTTTTTCAGTATAGGTTTGATTACAGCAGTTTTTAGTGATTCTGGAAACACACCTGATAATAAAGAAAAGTTGACGATCTGTAACAGGTCTGACTCTAAAGTCTTTGAGACCTTTTTGAAAAAACTTGTTGGCAGGACATCTAAACAGCAGGAGGAGGAGTTCAGTTTACCTAAGATGTCCTCCAGGTCTTTGCTGTTAATAGGTTGAAACTGTTTCATGGTGTTTAAACAGTTTTTTGGTGGACACAGTACATATCCTGGATCTGCTGTTGATGTACCAATTGCTTGTCTAATTTTTTGGATTTTTTCAGTGAAGAATTTGGCAAAGTCATTGCAGGCCATGGTCGAATGAAGTTCAGCTGCCACTGACACAGGAGGGTTTGTTAGCCTGTCAACTGTAGAAAATAAGACCCGAGCATTATGGCTGTTTTTAGTGATGATGTCAGAGAAGTAGGACCTCCTTGCATTCCTCAGTTGTAAATTATAATTGTGAAGTTTCTCTTTATAAATGTCATAATGAACCTGGAGGTTTGTTTTTCTCCATCTGCGCTCAGCTTTCCTACACTCTCTTTTTTCATTTTTCACCAGTGTGGAGTTTCTCCATGGAGACTTTTTCCTTCCAGAGATAACCTTCACCTTAATGGGAGCAATAGTGTCCATTACATTTAACATGTTAGCATTGAAGCTATTGACGAGCTCATTGACTGACCCTCTGGGCAGGTCAGGTGTTAATGGGAAGACCTGGTTAAAAATTGCACTACTGTGTTCAGTTATACACCGTTTTGTGATCACTGTTGTTGATATATTTGTGTGGGCTGAGATTTTACTTTCAAAGAAAACACAGTAATGATCAGACAGGCCCACATCAGACACAGTAATGTTTGAAATGCTCAGGCTCTTGGAGAGCAGTAGGTCAAGAGTGTGTCCTCTATTATGTGTGGCCTCTGTTACATGCTGAGTCAGCCCAAAGTTGCCCAGAGTGTTACTCAGGTCTTTAGTCCCTTTGTCCTGAGGGTTGTCCACACGGATGTTAAAATCCCCAGCAATAATTACACAGTCCAAATCAACACAGATCACAGACAGCAGTTCACTGAGGTCATTAAAAAAGTCTGTGCAGTATTTGGGAGGCCTGTAAACATTAAGAAACACAACTTTGGATGGGGCCTTCAGCTGTAAAGCCACATATTCAAAAGACTGAAAACTTCCAGGAGATAGCTGCTTACATTGAAATGATTCATTAAATAAGACAGCAACCCCTCCTCCTCTCCTGCTCGCCCTGACCTCACTGATAAAACTGTAGTTAGGAGGGGTCGTCTCGATGAGAACAGCTCCACTGTTACTTTGGTCCAACCAAGTTTCAGTTAAAAACATAAAATCAAGGCTGTGCTCAGTGATTAAATCATTAATTAAAAATGTTTTCCCAGCTAGAGATCTAATGTTTAATAAAGCCAACTTAAGTGTTTTAGAGGTATTACTTGTCCCCTCGTGTTTGGGAGCAGTCTGTGGCACACAAGGTATGTTTACTATGTTTAAAGATCTTTTAGAGTGCAGCTCTCTGTGTTTTGATCAGGCCACATGTCTCCTGTCACCTAAAAGTACAGAAATTTTAAAACCTTCTAGTAAACAGGGTCCCAGCTTCTCCTGGGAAAAGTCATCACTGCCATAATCCTCACAGCCCGGACCCTTCACACATCACGCATCAGACTGCGGAGACAGGGCATGAAGAGGAACTAAGGGGGGCGAGGCTGGGCAATGTGACTTCGGTTGCTCTGTTGAGGGCGGGGCTCGATGGCGAACCTTTGGCCGCTCTGGTGGGGGGTTTATGGGGGACAAAAAGGGATTGGGACGGGGGGTAGATCTGAGCCCAGCATTGACCCGCTCCATCATCTCCTCAGTGAATTTCAGGTGTGGGGAGGAGGGAGAAAGGGAGGGGGAGGAGGGTGATGGCCTGTCAGGGGTTTGGGGGACTGGGGAAGGTCGTGGTCCCTTGTCCTGGTCGTTGGTGTTGTTGAGAGAGTTGGAGGCAAATAGGGACCCCTCTTCTTGCCTTAGATGTCTCTCCTTTCTGAGGCTCTTCCTCAGATGCCATGGATGTCTCTCCTTTCTGAGGCTCTTCCCGGGTGGGGGCAAATGGAGCTCCTCCTCAAGGTTTCTGCTGGGCTTTGTCTGTTCTTGGAGTACTGTTTGTTCCTCTTTATGAGATAACTCCTCGTTTATCTCAGCCTTGGCACCAAGCACGGATGGATGACGTATGGAATAAAACAAGTTGGAGGTGAACAGTTTCACCCCTGACTTGTTAAAATTAAATCCATTTGCTTTGAACAGATGCCTGCGTTCCCAAAAAATATTAAAGTTGTCGATAAAGTGCACTGAGTGGTCAGCACATGCTGATATAAGCCATTTATTCAGTGTAAACAACCTGCTGAATCTCTCGTCTCCTCCTCTGACCGGCGGTACAGGTCCACTGATGAATACAGCTGCATTCAGAGAGTTTACAGTATTTAATAATCCAGTAAAGTCCCGTTTCAGAACCTCCGACTGTTGTTTGGACACATCGTTTGACCCTGTATGCAGAACAATGTTTGTCACAGTTGGATATTCATCTGCAATTTGAAGAATTCTCTCCTTCAGGTTGTTGACCATATCGTTAGGAAAGCAGAGGACTTTAGTGTTCTTACCGCACATCCTTTGTACATCCTTTACGGCAGAGTCACCCACAATCAGAGTTTCAGGCCTAGCCTTTAGCTTTCCCTGTGGCCTTTCACTTTTCAACAGATTTTCAGACCTTATTTCGCTGCTTTTAGATGGATGGTTGTCCGATATAGATCCAGGGTCCTTTGATAGTGGAGCAAATCTGTTCTGCAGTAGCAACAAACAAGGATATTAACTACACTTCACAGCCTTGCTTGTGGGGTTGGAATCATTGCTTAGGATGAATAAATGTCTTACTGAAACATCAGCACAATGGAGGTATCTGCACCCATGTGCTACACCCATACAGACAATAGCTACATAAGCTAACAAGGTGCTGATAACATGGGGGCACTCCACCCTCTCATCTGAACTTCAAAAGCTAGTCCATAATAAATCAGAGAGCATGATGTTAACCTTCATCTATTTTTTTTTTAAAATTTACATTCTATAGCACAGGGATTCGACTGATGCTAAATAGAGAGAAACTCTGGAATGATGATTAGGAAAGAAAGCTTTATTTAGGTTTGTGACAGTAACAATAATCAGTGCTTTTAGGATCATGTGATATAAAGGGTTCCTGGTGGCAGCTCACTCTAACAGGTTGAGTCTAAAGACTGCATACAACCAAATAGCAGACAGATACAGTAAGCTGCTAGATGATAAAACATCATTCAGTAATGGAAGAAGCAGATATTTGTTTCAGTGGAGACCAAAAACAGAGCTGATCCTGCGTGATGAATGGTGCTAAAATACGTTTTGAATTAAACAGTCTGAAGCAGTGTGCTTGTGGATAATGCAACACAGTATTTGCTGGTTTAACCAAGCTCATTAATATATATATTAATGTTTTACTCCTGTACAAGGACACCAGATGGACACATTTTATCTTGTGTCTTTCCTTCATTTTAGCTCGTTAGTGCCTTTCAATAATCACAAGATCTGTGATCAGCTCATTTCCTTGTTACATCACATGGAATAAATAGCTCCAATTACTCTCATTACTACTTGCAGCAACACACACATGGTGTACTATATTGATCCCTTGGTAGTTTGTTCCCATGGACACTATATAGTTGCTGCCCCTCCTCCGGGTGCTGGCTGTCATAGACAGGTCTCTGTGGTACATTGGTATGCGCCGGTGCTGGTTAATCATATGAACCATGATAACCACTCATATTAATCACTACTAGTGAATTGGGAGTTTATTTAAGATGTATAAAGTGCAGTTCTTTACTATAGTCTATTAGGTTTCACGCCAGTACACTATCAGTCACAGACAAGAATCTGACTAACATTTAATTCTGTGCAAAATCCTCCTCTACGTGTTGGAACTTGTTTTTGATGTTTTTTTCTTTTAACCTTCAGTATGTTTTGATTAGCATCCAGTCTGTGCAGGTTGCATAGATTCATGCAGGAAATACAAAAACATCCACATGAACCTGTTCATGTGCAGGAACACAAAGCACTCTGATGCTGTAGAACAGAATCAGGAAGAACATCTGCAGCACAAGAGTTGAAGTCTGGAGAGGTAAATAATAACAGTGCAGTGTTACTTTTTTTTTTTTCAGAAAATACAAAAATATACTCACCATAGAGACAAACTGCTACTACCACAAAGAGAATCCTCAACTGTGGGAAACACTTTCATTACGTACTAAATACCTCTGAAAAGGATATTTTTGCACCTCAAAACTACACCACTTGAAGCATTAGAGGAACACCTTGTAAACACATCAAACCTCAACAGCAAAAGAGAAATCGTGCTGGATATTTACACTGATATGATTTGGTGGAAATGATGAATTTACAGAGGGCTGAAAATGAAACTGAAAAAAAAGGCAGAAATGTCATGTTGGTTGTCTAATTATTGCCCCTCGGGTGCACTTGTGTTAATTTCATTAACACCAAACAGCTGAAACGGATTAACTACCCCCTCTGCTAGTTAACTGACCAGATCAATATCCACAAGTATAACCGACCTGATGCTCAATCAATTTAATACGTGCTCATTTAATTTTCTTTTCATTGCATTTTCTGTATTTTACACAGTTTTGATGCAGGCCTGCAACTCAAACCTGCTTTAATGCATCCACGTATTGTTGTTCACACGTTAGGCTTTAATCACTGACAAAGACAGCGTTTTCTGCGTCCAGTGGTCACATGACAGCTGCTTAATAAGGTCAGAAATGGTGGATCAGTTCATTGATTTGGTTCCACGTTAAGTTGAAGTTGAATAATGAGGACAGGGACCATTTCCAAACAGGAATGCAAATTACTGTACTGTAGTCGCTCTAGCTTCAAGGCCAACGTATGCATGTGCATTTACTTGTGACCACACAGTGGACCAACCAGCCAACAAGACACATTTTGTAGATCTAATTTTACATCATGTTGATATCTGAGGTCTAAAATCTCATTTTTGCTAACATAAAAACATCATATATGTAAATTTGTAAGCCAAAAGGTAAATTCACAGTAGTTTGAAGTTTAGCTTCAAACGTATGCAAATCATTAGAAATTAGAAAAAAAAACGTCTCTGCAAAAATATTTGGTGAGTCTGTTGCTATTTGAGTCAAAGTGCCAATATACTGTACATGCGTAAAACCGGGAGCAAGGACACAGACTGATAGCTTACACACGACAAGGTTCATTTATCTGCCTGCTGTGTTTGTCACTTGAGATCTGGGAAACACGTGTTGTCA
This sequence comes from Rhamphochromis sp. 'chilingali', assembly GCF_963969265.1. Lineage (NCBI taxonomy): Eukaryota > Metazoa > Chordata > Actinopteri > Cichliformes > Cichlidae > Rhamphochromis > Rhamphochromis sp. 'chilingali'. The sequence goes on along the minus strand of NC_137941.1, from coordinate 25,303,262 downwards.
TATCACCACGGTACCACCCCCAAAACAGAGGAGCGGAGGGGCAGAGGATGAGCGGGAAGACTGAGGAGCGCAAATAACGCAAAGCAGCAGCAGGTGGAGAAGCGAGAAGAAGAAGAAATTCAGAAGCACAATAGTGAGATGAAGGGAAGGAAAGAAAAAGGGACAGAGAGCCCCAACTGTTACCGTCCTATTATGTGTGGGCTGCACAGAAATGTATAAGCGTTGTGGTTGTCGGGTGGTGGCAATGTCATCTCCTGTCTGTAACAAACACGCTCCTCTTCCCCTCTTCACTTTGGATGAGCTTCAAAGCTCTTCCACCCCCATCTAGCTCGGTGTGTGCACTGTGTATGAGGCACACACGTCTCCTGTTGCTCCAAAGTAAGCACATATTTAACATTTAGGCTTAGCTTTTTCACCTTCATCTTTGGATCATCCTCTCCTATTATCCAATTTACAGTGACATGCATTTAATCCTTCTTCAAGTCGAGCCGTACCTGCTGCTCTAATACTCCGAGCAGAATGGCGAGCGAAGTGGCATGTACCACTGTGGAAACTGGAAAAAGTTTTATGAAACACAGTTTGCATAAAAGTTTAAATCCTGTGTAAAATGTAACTAAATGCAGAATGGAGATTTGAAATAATTTAAAGCCAATATATAACAGAAAAAACTTGAAAAAGATGGCATATCAGATGCTGTTTTAGCTGGTAAACTAGGTTTTTTTTCAGTGGGTGACAGCTCTGGATTGTGGACGAGCCGGTTTAGCACTCAGACTCAAAATCCTGATGTAATACATGACAAAGTGGTTTGGCATCATTTTGTATAAACACGCAAGGCCTTCTCTGAGAAAGGCATCACCTGGATATGCATCTCTTATACCTTGTCTCAACCACTTATCCGAGGCTACGTCCACACGAATGCGTTTTTGTTTGAAAACACATCTTTTTCTCTGTTTTGGCCTCCTGTCCACACTGAGATGCCGTTTTTGGTCAAGGAAAACAGAGCTTTTTGAAAACGCTCTCCAAAGCGGATACATTTTAAAACGCCATTTTTGCATCGCAGTGTAGACTGCACAAATGGAGACTTTTGGGAACGATGAAGCATTTTAGTCATATGATGCAGTCAAGATAGTGGAGGGCATTATACAGCAGTTGTTTTGTTTGCTCTCAGTTTTGACAGCCCTATTAAAGATTAATATCAGTGTATACATGCTCCAGATAGCTTTTCTTCAAATTCTTCAATTCCCACTCGCTTTTGCAACTTTGCGCTTTTTTGTTACTCGCAGCAACAACTCCACCTCATTGTTAGTCCAATTAAAAAAGAGCCAGACAGTAAATAAACGGCAGACAGAAATGACACAGGTTGAATCGTCTTACGTTTCACGCATGCACAGTACAGGAACATAAGCGTTTCAGTCGTTTCAGTGCGGATGAACAACCGTTCTGAATCGATTGAAAACAATAGTGTGGACACAGAGTGTTTTTAGAATTTATCCAGATCAGTGTAGACGTAGCCCAATTCAGGGTCAAAGGGAGCTTGGTGCCTATCCCAGCTAGGGCGAGAAGCAGGGTGCACACTGGACGGGCGACATTTTCATCACAAGGCTAACGCAGAGATACAGCTATCTAGAATCACTCATTAATCCTATTTGAGTGTGTGGAAGGAAGTCATAGACATAACGAGAATAGTCACACACAGAAAGGCCCCAGATGACCAGGAATTCATCCTCATATCCAGCCTGTCCCAGGTGCCAAAAGGGCAAACGGCAGGGCAAAACCTGTACAGGTCGCCAGTGTGTCACAGGGCTAACAGAGAGACATGCAACCATTCACACTCACATTCACACCTACAGGCAATTTAGAACCACCAATTAACCTAACCCTGCTAACTGCATGTCTTTGAACTGTGAGAGGAAGCCGGAGCACCCGGAGAGAACCCATGTACACACGGGGATAACACGCAAACTCCACATAGAAAGCCCAGATGGCGAATTTGAACCCAGGACCTTCCTGCTGTGAGGTAGCACCACCGTCCATCTAACATCTGAACCTCCTGCCTTTACGACCACCGTCCCTTTGGCAGGCTTTTACAGGCTTTTTAGCTGTAACTAGTAAAGCTGTCATTTATTCCAAGTGCTCTTTCTCAGTACTTACTCTGTTTTCTTCTCATCCCAGATTCCAGACTCACTTGAGTTCAAAGCCTGTTGACGTCACTCACCTACCTGCTCACTTTCCCTTGTTTTATAATGAGAGACTTCATAAATATCTTTACTAAAAGACTCTGTAGCGTCACTGCCAGCCTTAGTTGCTCCCTTCAACCTGTTGAATACACACCTGTAAATATATCTGTGAATTGTGAGTAAGCTTGACAATGGCCTGACTTCATTGCCTTGCATTATGGCAAAATTCTCAGCTTCAGCATCTGAGCTGTTCTTTTGACTATTTTCAATCTACTCTAGGGCTCAAACGGTTTGCAGATCATTTCATTGTGTTTCTGTTTACATCGCACACCATGCTGCAGTGTTTCTACAGACTGAGTTGTCATGCATTTTGTTCCCTAGTTTGAAAGAAGTCCAAATGCTTACAATGTGTCTCTCAAAAATAATCTGCAACACCACTGATTGTGTTTCACCAAACCCTGGGATAATTGCACATTCTAGTAATTCATTGTCAAACTTTCCTCAAACTCAGACACCAAACAACTTATCTGAGTCAAGGCTACCCAATCTTCCACATTCATGTTTTGAATTGCTGCATCCTTAAAGACACACAATTTGCTGACAGTAGATGATAATGTCAGGTCTGACGGTGCCCCGACCGGCGACCTGTGTGTATGTGTGTGTGTTTGTTCTCCTCTCTCTCGCTCTGTCTTTCCTCTCCGGCCCCGCCGCGATTGTTACGCGGTCCCGTAGCAACGGGAGATCTCGGACCCGGAAGTGCTGCCACTCTGAGCTGTCCCAGTCTCAGCATTCCAGGCTCATTAATCCAACAGTGAGTATTTACACTGGACCTTTAATTATGCTAACCTGATCTCTGCTGAAGGAATTAGCTTCAAAGTTTTGTAATGGCAGGACAAACTTATCCACAACTACTGTTGTTACAACAGGTAGTGATTAACATTGTCTCCTCACTGCAAATGGTCTTGGGAGAGTTGACAGTCAGTAAGACAGAGAGCTGGACTGGACTTCTGCAGGACTTCCAATGAAAGTCTTGTTATGTGCATAGAGTAACATGCCACATCATTAATATGGAACTAAAGATTTGCATACATTTAGATTTGTATTTTTATTTATTAGCTATTTTTTGCTAATATTTTAACACTGAAGCAAAATCTGTATATATCAGTTCATGCTCTTGAAGTATTTATCTTTTTGTCCACTGTATCTATCATTTTTAAAAATTCATCATGCAGAAAAACTGAGAAGTGCTGCTGAAATTGACTTCTTTACCTTATATTAAAATATCTCAGTGATTAATATGTAGTTAAATGTCTTTACACTCACAGAAAGCAGAGTTTCACTTGAATTCAAAGATCACTAGCCAAATGTATTGATTTCAAGGCACAGAAACAACGTTTCTCACAATAAAATGGCGCCTGTGTGTTCGGCACGCCATCTATCGCTCTCCTTTATTTGTTTTGTTTTATTGTTTTTAGCTAACTTTGCGTTACATGTCTGTTGTACTTTTTCCTATGATCGCCAGACATTATTATCCATCCGGATGTCTGACCGGCCTGAATATGACAACCAAGGCTTTTTGATCTGTGTTGTTCAGCACTTTGGTCTGCCTGGTGTGTTCTTAAAGTGCTATGATAATGATGATGATAAAACTGTTACCTAAATACTTGTGCCTGCAGCAGGTGACAGTGATCAAAATCACCATCTCAAGGATGTTCATTTTTGATCACGTTGGTTGTGGCTTTGCGGTGCACGTGTGCCATATATCGCCTTTTGATAATGTTGAACTCCAGCAGGCATTAGCAGATAATCAGCAGCTGTTGGAAACATTAGAAAAACACATTACTTCTGTTGTTGTACCTGTTTTGACAGGATGCAGCATGTTGAGCTTTCTTGTACTTTTACTGCCTGATCCAAGGTGAAAAGCGAGCACATCTCACAGCATGCTGTCTCACATAGACTTTGCCTCCATTACAGGACAAAGCATGTGTGAAATGGACCATGCTTTTCACCCGCACAGGCTAACCCTCCATATAAATGTCTACCCCTATTACATTCTCCCTAACAGAGATTGGAAGTAACAAAGTACAAACACTTTGTTACTGTACTCTACTTTTCAGGTATCTGTACTTTACTGAGTAGTTCAGTGTTCCCACACCTGCTGAATCCCAATTTAAGTGGGTGGTATTTTGCGGGTGGCTGTAGCTCAGGAGGTAGAGCTGGTCACCTACTGATCGGAAGGTTGGAGGTTCAATCCCTGGCTGCTCCAGTCTGCATGCCTAAGTATTCTTGGGCAAGATACTAACCCCAAGTTGCTCTCCGATGCATCCATTGGAGTGTGAATGTAATTAGACAACACTAAGTTTAGAGACAGTGCTAGTGAGAATAGGTGTGAATGTGGTATGTTGTATAGAGTACTCCGGGAGAGTAGAAAAGCGCTGTATAAGAATCAGTCCATTTAAGCCTGACTGTGTTCCTCCAACAGAGAATAGATGTTTTCCTTCTGATTCAGACTGAGTACAATTAAAATTAAAAATCAGACTAAAGTTTGTATTCCCATCTACTAATATTATTTTAATATCACATTAATATAGGTTCAGTTAGCATTACACAAAAATAGCTGGTAGAAACGTCCTCCAAAGAGCTACTTTTTACTTTCTTAATTTGAGTACATTGCAGAGCCTGTACTTTTTAAATTTAGAATCAGTACTTCTTTTACTAGAGTATTTCTTTATAATACTATCTGTTTTTGTGTGCCCTCTTGGTTCCCATTTGCCTAACAAATGTTAAGTGAATGTGTTAATTACTAATATATAATATATATATTAGGGCTGGGTATCGTCACTGATTTCTAGAATCGATTCGTTTCCGATTCACAAGGTCCCTAATCGATTTGATCCACGATTCGATTCAATTCGATTCGATTCGAATCAGGGAAATTTTGACAGTCAGAAATATTATAATTCAGATCAGTACATTTACATATTTTTCTATCTATAAAAAGGAAGCTGACACTCGCAAGACTTTATCAAAGGTGTGAGCATCACAGCAGAGGCCTTTGTGTCAAAGCAGCTGAAGATAAAACACAGAAAAACATGAAGGTGGTTTTCCTGGGATTTTATAAAAATATTCTGCAGTACATCAAAAACGAAAGAAAACCATTAATCAACACATGAACGTTACCTCTGACGTTACAGAGGTTTTATTAGAGACACAGCTGAGCGTTTTGCATTTTGCATAATTTTAAAAAGTTTAAATTTGTTCAGTATTGAACGGCAGAAATGAGGTTTTCTTTTCGGAAGTAAGAAAAAGGAAAAAAAAACAGCGTTTTTTTGTAAACAACTGTAGACTTGTGCATAATAAGCAAGCGAATAATGCAGAAAACAGATTTTTAGATGGGAACCTGTTCTTGAAGGAGAGAGAGAGAGACAGAGCTGTGCATCGTGGTGGAAGCAAAACAGTAAACGTCAGAGGGAATTCATGACGATGTTTAGGTGAAGCGTAGTTTGGATCTTCTTTTGCTGCTGGTTCGGTCAATATTGTTTGGAGAGAGATCAAACCTGCAGCCTCAGAATCAGCGTAAAAGGGGCGTAAACACAAAGCACGGACCCGCCAACACATCAGAGTCAGCGAGCTGTCGGCTTTCAGCCCCGACTGTGTCCGTGCCATCGGTGAGAAAGGCGACATCTCACTGATTCTGATCCACGGGTCTGCGCTGTGTGTTTACGTCTTTGTGCAGAAGCCGTGTTCCTGCTCTCATTTACTGTTTTAGCTGTTTGGTGGTTGTTGAATTTTGAGGAGGTTTCACCTGAGATTCTGGCATTTCGGACAAAATAAATTTATATTAAAAAATCGATTCAGGATTTTAATGAATCGATTTCACGTTATCCAAGCCAGAATCGATTTTAATCGATAAATCGATTATAAAAACCCACCCCTAATATGTTAGGGGTGCAACGATACACAAAATTCACGGTTCGGTTCGATACTTTGGTGTCACGGTTCGATATTTTTTTGATACAAAAAAAATGTTCATGCCTTTTTAATTTGTCATTTATTAAAATTGTAAATATATCTTTTAACTCAAAAGTACAGTTTTTAAATTTAATGTTGCTGAAACAACAAAGTAATAAAATAAAAAAAAATCTATCTGATCGAGAAATCACTCATCTTTGGAAAAGAGAGTTTATTACAGAGAAATGGCTCTTTCCAAAATAAAAGCTATACTATACGCTTCTTCTGGGCTATATTCTCAGCAGCATATTAAACATATCAGGTCCCCTTAAGGAGAATCATGTGCTCAGGTAAAGTTTGTAGCATGCGTGCTTGTTGTTTTTGTCTTTGCACTAGGATGATGTCGGAGTAAATGTGCAGTCATATTCGTTGTGTTCCCACTAGTGCTGTCAGCGTTAATCTGAAATGACGTTAACGCCATAACGCGGCAAATCTCCGTTAACGAGCTACCACGCATCGCCGCGTGTGTGGGGCTGGACGGCCAACACGTTAACGAGCAAACTGCGCTAAAGCACTAGTTCCCACCCATGTAATTGAGCATTGCGTGGCACATCCGACATACTGTTTTACTTTTGACCATGACGCGCTTACCTTCAGGGTCATACGTCACATGAAAACCAAAATAATTCCAAAGGCCAGATCTGAATGAGGGTGGGGGAGGTTCAATTTGCCATGTTGCAAGGAGAGCTTAACTTCTGTCTCGCTAGCTTGCCCTGCGGTCAGTGAATCCGCGTTTGAATACTCAGCCTAGGCTGCACTGTCGAGCGCAGATCTACTGAGCGCAGCGCAAGCTAGCAAGACAGAAGCTAAGCTCGTTGCAACATGGCAAATTGAACCTCCCCCACCCTCATTCAGATCTGGCCTTTGGAACTATTTTGGTCTTCATGTGAAGCATGACCCTGAAGGTAAGTATTGAATATTGTTGCTGACCATCTCCAGCTTTTTATTAACATCCTGGGCCAACCTTGTACTAGTGTGTCTAATAAAAAATGCTGGTCAGCATATTTGCATGTCTCTTACCTAATGGCTGCAGTATAAGAAAAGCTGTAAAGTACTCTGATATTAAGGAAAAAAACAAAACAAAATTTTCTAAGATTCAGATACTTTATGAATTTATCCTTTGGCAAATTAAATCTGGTGGTTATCAGATAAGGTAACTTAAGGTTGGATGAATAACCTGACCTTAATCACTAAAGACATTATTTTGATATATTAGGTAGCTGGAAGTTGCTAGGCATGCTATTATCCAGGAAAATAAAAGAATCTACCCAAAACCAAAAAAAGATGCCTCCATGTGATTTCACTGTCACAAGTTTTGTCCTGGCATCATGTGAGGCTGGCTATCTTTCGACTTGATCTTAGCTTCTCTTATTTTAACCTAAGTTACAAGTATTAAATAGCAATTAGCCTGCTTCCTAGCAGTGTACATTTGATGATTTAAAGTTGTGTTCAAAAGTTTTACACTCTGACAGCACGGATTCTATCAGAAATAGTACCGTGAATACTCTTATCCTCATAGAGATAAGTGGTTTTCCATGATACCCAAACAGATAGTTTCTATAGATGTCCGTAGGTTGTTCCAAGCATCCTCACCAAGATTTGATTTACACCAAATGTGTGACTGCCTCCATGAAGTTGGTCCTTATTACTTGGGCTGAGTGCTTGGAGCCACAAGACAGCTCCTATGATGGCATTGTATAACAGGTAAGAATCTAAACGTCTTAAATACCCTAAACCTCCTCCGTAGGAGTCAGGAATATAACGGAGCTCTTAAAATTCACATGTTTCACTCTCTGTTCTTCACTCAATATCCCACATTCACATTTTTCATGTTTTTAATAATACATGGACCCGTCAGATTTTGATGGATGGTGGTTCACTTGTGTGATTTTTATAGTTTCATAATACAATCCACGTGTATGCTTGTGTGACTGGAAGTATAATAAAACAAGTATCAATTGTGTGTTGCCAGATTGACCCTCTAGATGTTTACTTTTATATTGACCCAGTGGATCATTAGGTGTCCAAAAACCTTGTTCATTATTTTGACCATTGATCTAGAAAATTCCAATAACCAACTGCTGTTTCCAACACTCAGAGGAAAGCAAAGAAAGCAAGCAGCTTTTCAGTGGTGCACCTTTTCAGGCTTAACTAATTGATGCAGTTGTGTGTGTAGCTGCTGTGCTTATGGCTGATTTGCTTGTTTGCCTAATACTGCACTTTTTAGTGTAGTGTCCAGAGGCCAGCTGATGTGTTGGTCAAATGGCCAACACATCACCTCTTCAGGCAGCATGCGATCGCCTTCTGCACCTTTTATTTGTCTCGCTTCATTTGAAAACAAAAAATCAATTTCTACACTTATGCACAATCAGGAGGCAGCATGAAGCCCCGCGGCGCTGTTACGCCACATTCAAGTGTGCTGTACAGATGTGTTGTTGTGGATATGACCAAACACGCATACAGGCACTGCATGCACAAAAGGCCAGTGTCAAATGTCAAAGGTCTCTCCAACCCTGGTTTTGATTTGCTTTACAGCAGCGGTCCCCAACCTTTTTTTGTGCCACAGACCGTTTATGTCTGACAATATTTTTACGGCCTTTAAAGTGTCGCGGATAAATACAACAAAATAAAAACAGTACCCATACCAAAAAAAGAAGATTTATTCATAACACATGGGAAAAGACCCAGGGAAACCGTGTTAATGAATAAAACGATAAAAAATAACGCTAAAAACCGTGAAAACCATAAATTTCGCACCCGAGCCTCAACTCTCGCGAACCGGTAACAAACGACTCACGGACTGGTACCGGTCCGTGGCCCGGGGGTTGAGGACCGCAGCTTTACAGTGTTTGCCTTCATGTTTATTATTTTACATTGTCTTATTTCACTGTTTAATTCATAGTTTTTGATCATCGCTGGGTTGAGTTTCTGACTCCTGCATTGATTTCTGTTTTACCCCAGTATCCTGTTAGTTCTTGCAACATCTAACATGAAGTCTTCCCTTCATGTTTCTAGAGTTGAGTTTCAGTTTTGATTCATGCTTTGATTTGTATCCTTAGCAGCTGTTTCCCTGTTTGTCTAGTCCTCCCTCCACCTTCTTTACCCTGAATAAAAGTTTTGCATTTTGTTTTTTAAATCATCCATCCTCATAGAGGGGTTATCACTTTCTCTTTTATTTATTTATTTTAGTTTATTATTCACATTATCATCTGTGTGGTTTCTATGCCAGAGCTGATGAATGGATGCTTCATCAGTAGATACAGGCGACCACTCAGAACTACTTTGTGTTGATCTGTCATGACCTTTTTCTCTAAGATGACCCAAACCATCACTGCAAACAAGACTCCTCACAGTGTGACTTTAATTTGTCACGTGGCTGAATATGCAAGCATCAGGTTTAAAAACAAACAAAAAATTCAAGGTTAAATTTGAAAGAGTTTAAATTACTTTTGATTGTAGTCAAGAATTGTACTTGTGGCATACCACAGTGTGTGTTAATGTATCATGCACACATTCTTGAGAAAGCATTGCTTCCTTTCAAGGTTAGAATATAAGATTTTGTCTGTTTCTTTTATCAAACACACACTTCAAAGAACACTTACATAAATGCCTGCAAGCTACTCTTACACTGGCAGGGACTTTGTATTTGTGGTTGAAGCTGCACTTCAGATGGACTGTCTGTGCATCTGAAATGAGTAACTGTTGCAAATTGAGATGTGGCAGAATTCACACTAAAGCCTGCAGTGAGACTTTAAGCTCACAGTCAAACTGCATTAAAGGCTGATTTCTTTTTGTAAATGTACTTCACAAAATACACAAGAGCAAACATTTGAATAATATGAATGGCACGTAATGTAGACTAACGACTAATGGCACTAACACAGATTACACTCTCCATGGAGATTATGCTCTCCACGAGAAATGAGGGATATTTTTCCCGCTTGTCATTCGACAAAAAAACAAACAAACCTGGAAATCTCTTTACTCCTGTTCACCTGTTCCTTGCCACATGTTTACCCATTTCACTTTCATGTTGTTACAGACAATAACTAAAATGCCAAGTTAGAGCGTGTTTGTGTTTCGGCTAGAAGAGTTTCCTCAACACTGACAAAGTTTACTGGTTCGCACAATGAGAGCTAACTATCGTCTTTATTTTGTTTCCTTGGTATCTGGTGAGAAGTGATGCCACTGTTTGGATAAGTGATTTTTGAGAAACAGGAAGCCCACAATCTGCCAGCTCTGCACAATTACAAACAGACATGTTAAAAGCCACGAACAGGCACAATGTCACACACACACACACACACACACACACACACACACACACACACACACACACACACACACACACACACACACACACACACACACACAGAGCTGTCCTCAAAGCAACAACTTTATGATTGCTTTTATGTGACGCATCGTTAATTTAATAATGTGTGTTATACTTTCCCTGAATGGGCACGACACTGATATATTAAATATTATGTAAGGCAGTCAAATTTGCTCTCATCTCTATTGATGGCAGTTTACACAGCGTGTCTACTTTCATTAGACTACTAGATTAGATTACTAGATTCAACTCAATGCTTTGTATGCTGCTAAATTCTTATGTGTAGATGCTATAAATCTGTAGGATAGAGCAGCGAAAAGGCTGGGTCTGAAACCTTGTTATGTGTTGTGCCCTTAAGGGAACACGGTGAAGGATAAGGTGACACTGCATGCTGCTGAACCAGGGGCAGATGGAGGAAATGCAGTGGACACATCCACAGAAAGCAACAGACAGTTCAAAGTCAAAGGATCCTGCCGAGGAAAGCTGAAGAAGAAGAAAAATGTGAAAAAAGGAAACAGGTCGGTAAAATGGTGATAGAGCAAGCTGTTTTATTTTTCCTCAAGTTTAAGGAGTGAATGCTAATTTCAAAACAGCTCATTTAAGCTAAAATCTTAGGAGGTACCATATTTAATCATAACTGCCGCAAACTGTCCTGAGAGCTCCACAAGGGGTGCATTTCAAAATCATCATTATAACAAAACAAAACTGTCTATGTGATGGCAAAGCAATTGAGATCATACATTCTTATATATAGTTCTTATATATAGTTCTATACTGTGTATTGTATATTTTGTTGTACAGTTATTTTATTTTCAACTTTAATTTATATATTTTATCTTATTCTTTCCCAGTTAAATTTACCCTTCATTCTAATTTGTGTTGTACAGTTATTTAATTTTTAACCTTAATTTTTTATATTTTATTCCTTCCTAGTTAAATTTACCCTTTTTAATTTTTCATATTTATTTCCTATCTTATTCATAGCCTTTTCCTTTTTTTTCTTTAGGTCACGAGCAGTTGTCCAAGCATTTCACTGCATATCGTACTGTGTATGACTGTGTACGTGACAAATAAAATTTGAATTTGAATTTGAGATCAGTCCACCTGTACGTGTGTGCAATAATCTGCAATCAACAGAGCTGGAATTCCTTTGGTAGGTCAGGTCTCAGTCTTTTGTAATTTTAACTCAGTCTTAATTTGAAAGGAAGCAATCAAGACGACACTGAAGAGCAGACTTTATTTTGAACGTAACTATTTAGGAATTACACTAATTTTTCCACAGGCCCTACTTTTTCACAAGCTCAACATTAAAGTTGAAAGTTGAGCGAGGAGCAAATTCGTGGGGAGGTGTAGCAGGTTTCCTCATTACTTTATGACCAACGAAGTGTTCAATTTGGCACAATTTGATTCATTCTAGAAAAAGAAAGAAAATAGCATCTTATCTTTATTAAGACTGCAGTCCTATCATCCAGGGTGCTGATGTAAATTTAGGAAAAGTCAGCAAATTAGCACAAACTGTGACTGCTGACGTCTTTAAAAACAATCCTGAAACAAATTATAAAAGCATGTGTTTGATAGTAACAGGAAGCTGTGGTGATATCTGTTGGTTAACATGCCGTTTGTTCCCTGTTCACCTGAAATGTAAAACTGAGAATCTTTTTCTTTTTCTCACTGCAGAGAAAACTGAAAGCACAAAAAAAAGACCCAATAACATCATCTGAGGTTGGCTGCAGTGAAGGCCTGGCAAAGCAACAAAAGCACTCAGAATTCAGTGATATTCATGTGTTCTGGCCTTGAGGCAGTCTTTGACTGTGTGTTTGCGTCCAAAAAGTAAAAAATAACCCTCATGTTTATCCTTTTGCTTTTTTTGCCTGTCCTTTCACATTTAAGCTTCTGAAAGTGTCATTTTTAACCTGTTAATGCAATAATTTGTTATCACACTTGAATTTGTAAAAAAAATGTAATTGTCCAAACATCCATGTACTAATGTGTAAAGTGCATGTTATAAAGTACAACAACAGTAATAATGAGCTTGAAAGCAGTAATCAGTTACCTCTACAAACAAATGTGTTTAAAGTCTGCTGTGCCATAATAATGTCCCCAGTTCCTAAATAAAGGACATATCCAAATTTCACATATTCTGCAACCTTACAATAAACTTTAACCTACAGTTGAAGACATTTCCTTCAATACTTCTGGACTCTAACTAATCTTTCAGTTAATGACAACAATTTTTAAAATTCATTTTGATACTTTTAAGGCTTAAAGTTATGGCCACGTTGACTCACAGATGTGATTCACAGTCATAGACTGTATTTATAAATAGCTTCTTGATCTGCAAAGCCAGCACAAACGTACCATAAAGTGACATTCTTTCTAATGACCAGGATTGGGTAACGTGTCTGTAACACCAATGCTGTGTTGGTGTATAGTGTATATCCACAAAGGTGGATATACACTATACTGTCAAAATAACACACTCACCCATCCAGATCATTGAATTCAGGTGTTCCAATCACTTCCGTAGCCACAGGTGTATAAAATCAGGTACCTAGGCATGCAGCTTCTGCAAACATTTGTGAAAGAATGTGTCACTCTCAGAAGCTCAGTGAACTCCAGTGTGGTATCATGATAGGATGCCACCTGTGAAACAATTCCAGTGGTGAAATTTCCTGGCTACTAAATATTTCATAACCAGCTGGGAAGTGAAAAAGTCACAGAGGGGGGTCAGCAGATGCCGAGGCACATAGTGCGCAGAGGTCGCTATATTTCTGCAGAGTCGACCACTACAGACCTCCAATGTGATACAGGCATGCCAGGCCAGAGAGCAGCGACCAAGAGGATCCTGCAGTTACACCACACACACACACACACACACACACACACACACACACACACACACACACACACACACACACACACACACACACACACAGAAAGGAGAGAGAGAGCCTACGTGGCGATCGAGAAAAACTGGCAAGGGTACCAGGAGGACTGAAGGACTATGACAACCAATTATGGATTATGGCGGAGTTGCGATCAGCCCCTTTGTTCCAGTGAAAGGAATTCTTAATGCCTCAGCATGCCAGGACATTTTTAAAAATTTCCTGCTCCAAGCTTTGTGGGAACAGTTTGGGGATGACCTCTTCCTGTTCCAACATGACTGTGTACCAGTGCACAAAGCAACGTTTGGTTTGGAAGAAGCTGACTGGCCTGCACAGAGTCCTGACTTCAATCTGATAGAACACCTCTGGGACATCAGTGTCTGACCTCACAAATATGCTTGTGGAAGCATAATGGAATTCCCATAAACATACTCCTAAATCTTGAAAGCCTTCCCAGAAGAGTTGAAGCTGTTATAGCTGCAGAGGGTGAGCTGACATCATAGTTAACATGTGTTTGAAAGCAGACAAGCGAATAAGTTTGGTAGCAGGGTATAGTCCAGCTCCACCATTCACTCATCACATCTGGTCCAAAAATACCATTACCAAGATTCAAAGCCAAAAGTGAAAAACCAATAGGTGACAGAAATATTATACATGTATATTTATATAAATAAAATTGATGTATGTCCATTTTACAGTGTTGTAATGACTACATCTTTGCTGTCCTGCATGAGGAGCTCAGATTCATAGAATCACTTTGTATTGAATTTATTTTTATTGCTTAGCCTATGAGTTGATTTAAAAATGTTGATAAATAAGACTCTGCACTGTTATGAATAAATTATTTATTGATTTGGTTTTCCAGCAAATTTTTCATTGGCTTGCTATTTAGAAACATTGGTTTGAAAATTGCTACATAAATGAGTTTATTAATTTCTCGTTTTTATTACCTTGTGATGAGTTACAGTTAATGTGATTTTAAAAAAAAACACTGCAAGGGACTAAAGTTTGTCAAAATCAAGATGTACCCTAAAAAGAAAGTAGGAACATGATAACAGACATGCTAATGAGCCATGTGGAAGCAGTAGGTGCTTGAAAATATACAGACTGACACAGTACGATCTCAATGATTACTGCTGTGTGATCAAAGCAATACAACTGCACCACTGACAGCCAGATCTAATAATTAGACAGAAACAGACAGATGGAAAGACAGGTGGATAAACAGGGCAACGGTTTGGATGGACAGACTGGCAGATGAATAGATAAACAGATGGATGGACAGCAAGGCAGACGGGATTTTAATACTGCTCATAAAGGCAGAGAGAGGACTGGACAGACTGACTTATAATTAGACAAGCGGAAAGACAGACACACAGACTGGCAGACTTTGGATAAGTTAGACATGATTAGTCGTTGCTTTGAGCTACACTGAGATGAACATACATAAGACGTCTGCACCTCACTGGTTTCTTTTCAGCAGCTGAGTTTAAAAATAATGACCAAATATGATTATTGATGTAGAAAAAAAATAGACATCTGACTCCCTGGCAGGCTACAGCATCAGGGATTTCTTTTCCACACACACACATGCGTCACAACCATTAGGTTAACTAATAAATACAATTAACCTTTTTAAAACGATTTATTTATTTATTTATTTATTTAGTTTCACACATGGTACAGCAGTAATTCATTTCCCATACACAATTTCTTATTGACACATGCCCCCTATCTGTGACAATACAAGTAAGCAACCAAAATTACACTCTGACAATATTCTGCACATAACAAAACAAAACAAACCAAACAGAACAATATACTCAACAATGAGCAATACCACTAAAATCAAACTAAAAGGATAATTTTTTTCTACAATTAAATTCTGTTATTTTCTACTTCTTCATACTGGTTTATTATTTTATTCTTATAGCAGATTTTAAATTGAGAAACATTTGTACAACACTTAAGATGATCATTGAGAGAATTAAAGTTTCTTATGCCTATGACTGTTGGACACATTTCCATTGTGTGGTTCCAGCAAACCGGTGCTTAAAATAAAACTTCCTTCTGCCGTCCCCATTTTCTGAACACAATACAAATAAACTTTGTAACTTAAGAGGTAGTGTTTTATTTTTTGCCCTAAACATAATAATTAATGTCTGTAATTTCACTATATCTTCTAGTTTTAATAATTTTGATTTTATAAACTATTAGTGTGTTCTCTATATTTAACATTATGCATAATTCAAAGTGCTCTCTTCTGTAATAAATATAATGGTTTCAACACAATAACTCAGATAGGGCAGAAACAATGAAAAATACATTATTCTCATTGTCTTGTAATCTAATATATATCTTACATTACCCAGGATATAAATACTTTTAGCCAACTTTTTTTAACATGTTCAGTATGAGATTTCCATGTTAACTTGTCATCCACTATTACACCCAGAAAACAGAATTCTGTCACTCTTTCAATTAATACTCCCTCTATAGACATTACTATCTCTTCCTCCTTTACACGTTTTCCGAATATCATAAACTTTGTTTTTTCCAAATTCAGCGATAACTTATTTACATCAAACCATTTTTAAAATTTTTTCATTTCAATAACCATAATTTTAGCCAATTCTTTCAAGTTTTGAACAATAAAAATTTGTATCGTCCGCAAACAAAACAAAATTTAACATTTTTGACACATCACAAATGTCGTTTATATATAAATTAAAACGTTTTGGTCCTAAAACAGAACCTTGAGGGACCCCACATTCTATTTTCATTCTATCAGAAGAATTGCCTAAACACTGCACATACTGAAACCTATTATCTAAATAGCTGCTTAACCAGTTCAATACTATTCCTCTCACACCATAAGTACTTAACTTAGAAATCAAGATGGAGTGTTGCAGAGTGTCAAAAGCTTTTTTTTTTAAATCAATGAATACCCCTATAGTATATTTATTATTATGTGTTGCTGATGAAATGTCTTCAATAGTATTCATTTATGCTATTGCTGTTGATCTGTTCCGTCAAAATCCGTACTGACTTTCACTTAACAGTTGACGTTTTTCAATGAAACTATCAAATCTTTGTGCAAAGAGTTTTTCAAGCACTTTAGAAAAAACTGTGATAGCAATGATAGTAGTCTATAATTATTAAAACTATGTCTGTCTCCTGATTTATAAAGAGGGATAACTTTTGCCACTTTCATACGGTCACCCGTATAAAATGAGAGATTAAAAATATAACAGAGAGGTTTGATTATACAATCCAAGGTCTTTTTTACGATGACCATGTCTAACCCATTACAGTCAGTGGATGTCTTGTTTTTAGATTTTGCTACAATAGCTATGATTTCTTTTTCAGTGATTTCCCCTAAAAACATAGACTGTACCACTCTGCTATTATTTTTATGCAACTAAAAAAATGAAAGGATTGGTCAAATTATAAAGATGTTTTCAAAAAGTAAAAGGAATCAGAATCATATTTGATTCTTTTTAGTTTTGACTAAAACTGTTTTTTGTTTAGTTGATATCAGTTCATGTTCACTAATTACAGTAAAACAGTAAGATAAAAGAAGCTAATGAAAAACCAATATATTAATATGTTTTTAATATAAGGATGAACTTTCTGTTAGAAACGACTGGGGATTGTGTGGTTCTGAGAACTATGATCAGGTGGAGTGTATTAATAAAGATACTGTTACTGTGTGAGGTGTGCATTGTTCCTGCAGCTTCATCATTAAAAATTATTATTGATTACAGACGCATATGATATTATAAATAAACATTTTCTATATCAGAACTTTTTAATGGCAGTAAAAGAAAAAAAACACATGAATGTTGCTCTGTGTGTCCACTGCTGAGAAAAGACAGGGAGAGATGTTTCCCTGCGTACCTGTGGGGAAGCCTGAAACACTCACCGTAAAAAAGGAGCAGAGCGTTGTTTGACTGCGTATGCTCGTGTTTTCCACATTAAGTTCCTGCTCTCTCTCACTGAATTCCAGCAGCAGAGCAGGAATATGTGGGGGCTCGGCTCTAAATACTGCAAGGACTAAATTACAGGACAGAGCCAAAGGTTTGGCACTGCACTCACAGCTTTCAGCCATCCAGCCATGCGAATTACACACTCGGTCTGATAACATCTTCCCTTCTTATTCCAAATAAATAAACACTCCTAGTGGCGATTATCACACACATATCAGCTGCAAAATGAGACATGCTTTTCAGCATTACATTTAGCCACAAACCTTAGTAACTCTGGGGCTTTTTTTTGCTCGAATTTAAAATATTTGTATTAATATTTGTATTCTTGTGTTCATAGTGTTTCAGTTCCAGTTTCTTTATGGTTATACTCTCCATTTAGTCTTTAGGTTACATTAGTTTTAGTTTTCTGTGGTTAAAGTTCTAGTTTATATTTACTTGCTTGAGTTTGAGTTCATCCTGCCTCCCCCTGGTGTGCCTGTATGTTTTGCTCTGGATTTTTCCCTTTTCTCTTCTCTGGTTACCCTGGAGAAATGTATTTTAGCTTTTTGGATTTATCCTGTATCCAGTTAGTTTCAGTTGGTACAGCACCAGAGGACACCAAGCCCAGCTCCCACCACTCAGCAGGCATCATGGGAGACAACTCACCAGGGACGACCTGCATCCATTCTTGGATAACAGCGAGTGATAGCACTCATTATGTTGTAGCCTGCAAGTAGCTGATATTCAAGCTAAAGTATTCATTCCCCCCAACCCAGCTCTCCATCTGCTCCAGTGGTTACCCTCTGGGATACACTATACATCACTGCCTTCAAGGACAAACAGATTTTCTTTGCTACACGTCAGTCCTTGAACTCTCTGAAACATTCATCATATATTGATCCCCTGTAACTCTGTATATAACGGTACCACATTTCCATTACTTTACCTTGTGATCATTAGTGTGAACTAAATTGATTAAATTCCATTTTTCCCATTATTTTTGACAACTTCTGGTGCTCCAGATGTTTATACAAGGAGAAGCAGTGGGTGATCTGAACTTAAATATGCAGATGAATTATACATATTGCATCATTAAGAAAATAGCGAGTGTAACGCTCTTTGAAAAGAAAAGAGCAGAAATTCTGAATAAAAACAGAGCCTTAATGTCTGAGGAATTAAATAAAAAACAAACAAATGAAAAAACTACCTCATTTTCAGGGGTTCTAACTTCTATTTATTCTGCAGAAAATATACCAAATTGTTGATCTGGCTGTTCCTAATGTGATCTCCCTCATGAATTAGTTTTGCTCTTTCAGCCTAAGAATCTGAATTAAGGTTTCCTTTGATGTTGAGGGGGTCACTGCAACAGCTCCAAAATTCAAATGCTACATTTGGGGTGAACTCCAGACTTTACTAGGTTATTGGTTAAGAAATTATAGAGAAGCTGTACATGGAAGAACTGATGAAGAGGAAGCTGCAGAGCTGCAGAGTCTCTAAAGCTTTCCTCCAAATTGGATGTGAATAAAGTGTAATTAAAAGTCTATGGACCTGTAACTTAAATATATTTTGGTAAATTGCACTGCTTGTAAAATTTAATATTTCAAATATTTTCATTTCTATACTTCTATTCCACTCTCTATAGCTTGGTAGATTTTATAAGAAGTACTGTATAAATCAATTATAGACAGCGCAGCAGGATGTCACGGTGTGTCACTATCATTGCCGTTTACCAGTGACGGGTCTGGGCCACTTTCAGGAAGTCAATTTACCAAAACAAAGAAACTAGAGAGCAGAAGAGAAGTCTCCTGTGCCTCTGCTGTCGGACAAGATTCCCATGCACTAACATGAGTGCACAAAATAAACCTTGTGGCATGAAAAGACACAAGGTTTTTTTTAACACTGTCAGTCATGAAACTCAATTAATCACACACATAGCAGCAGAAAATGACCTCTTCCCCTCCAACATCGATCCACTTCCTATGTTTCTCTTCTCTGCTGGAATTTCTCATCTGTCTGTACGTATTAACCATAGTGAGGCCGGTCATTTACGCAATGATTCAGTCACAGGGTGCATGACATGGACACCGGCATTAGCTGTCAGCACCATCTTCTCTGTCTCGAGCAATAGGCTAATGAACTAAAACAGGGAAACAGCCCATTCCTCCACCTGTCATCCATGTATTCACATGTTGTCTAATGAATCCATTTATTTTTAATGTGTTTATTCCAGCTGCATAGTTTTTCTTCATTTATTTATTACATTTAAATTAAAATTAAATCAGCAAAGATCTTCCTAAACTGTTCAGTGATTGAAAATTTAAAGTTAAATGAAATATGTCAATGGATCAGCACTACCAGTGTGATCCCTTTAAAAACAGTCAAAAGCTACAAAAGGGCTTCATCACTGATAAAAGCTCCTTGACTGTAAAGGTTGATTGAGCTTTTGTGTGGCTTCTTAGCACCAGTCTGGTATTTTAGTTTTCTCCATCTTCATGTGATGTGCTGAGCCAACAGAGACAGTAAATATCTTCACCTGTAGTACTGCAGTCTGACCTGTGACAGCCGTGTAATTGTTCTCGCCACCTACTGCTAACATAAAGCAAACATGATTTACCTAAAGTGGAATTTTACACATCAAGGCACCAGAAATAGTGTTCAACTAAATATTATGACACTCTCTGATCCTAAGTTGAGCTGGGTTGTACTGTGGGTAATACACTGCTCAGAAAAAACAAACACACACACACACACAGCATGGTGGATATCTATAAGGATATGGACTGGGTAATGTGTTAAGAACAAAAGGATGCTACATTACCAGCCTACAAAGGGCTGAATTCAAAGACGCACTAAAAATCAAAGTGAAAAGATGATGCAGCAGCCTGGTTAATTCACTGAAATTTCATTGTAGCAACTCAGAATGGTACTCGGTAGTTTGTATGACCCTTGTGTCATTCTATGGATGCCTCCATGCTGGAAGTCATTTTGTATCGCCTGTTCCAGGAGCATGTACCAGTCCGGCTGATGGGTTAAGGACCTTCTACAGCCCTGTGCGTACACGCCCAACTGTCCACATCTTCTGAAGCAACTTCCCATTTCCTGGAATGTCCTCCATGATCTTGAGACTGTACTGGGACAGCCAACTTTCTACCAAAGACGTGTAACCTCGGTAGGGTCCAGGTATCACCTCATGGTACCAGTGGTAACACCGCCCCTAGCCAAATGCAAAACTAGTGAAAGAACAGTCAGTAAAGGTAAGGAGGGAAAAATGTCAGTGTCCCCCACCTGGAAAACCATTCCTGTTTTGTTCTTGCCCCTCTAGTGTATCTGTTGTTCATTAAGACACACAGCATGGCAAGTGACAGAATGTGTATTGACAGGTGTTTTTACCATACAGGCTCAGCACACAACACACAGCTCTACCAGCAGGTCTCAGTCTCCAAGTCATATAGGTGAGGCTTGATTAGGTGATGGAGATCAGATATGCGGGTCAGCGTCCCCTTACACCACACCCTGAATCCAATGCTCCACCCCTCCCTTGCAGCTGAACCACAAACCACACTCCGCCATAAATATGTACTTAACTTCCAAGTCTGAGAAAGTGAAGCCAGTGTGGCTTCTGCTTGCAAAAAGATGTGCGACGTTTGAGAAGACTAGAAGGAACAAATCTGCAGCTAGCTTGTCTGTGACTTCAGGAAACACTGTCTGAGTTTATGAGTCAAATTTCAAGATTCACATCATGCTGAATCTAACACGGTGACCATTAGAGTCAAATAAGAAGGAGAAAGCGTTATGTACTTCAGGAAGAGTCTGACTTGTGTGTCAGTGTCAGTTTCTCACCCCACTCATCATGAGGGTTTTTCTTTCTAGCACTTTTTAGTGCTTCTCCACTACAAGCCACATTCAACCTGTTTTTTTTTAAATACTACACATAGCTGAGAATATATTGTACAAAGTAATCAGGAAAGTCAGGTAAATAATCACCAGTGGGTAATCAGCTGTCCTTCTTGACACACAGCTGTAGCCTTTGGATGCAAAAGTTCGTCTGCCCTGTCAGTTCTGTTAATCGTGGCAAGCACCCATATGCCGCATCAGTTCCTACATAACACAGAGACTGCTGATGATTAAGTTGTCAGTTTCTGCACATCACTGCTCATTGGAGCTGCTCACACTAACTGCAGTTGGGTAATTAGAATTTCTTGAGTGACATGTGACATCGCCGTCCATTGTGAGTGTAAAATGTCTCGTGTACAGATACTCTATCTCAGAGTGCACTGTATTGTTGACCGCCATCTGCCTTTTATAATGAGATGCAAATAGAATGACATTTGCCTATGTTCAACTATTCTCTATAGTGAAAATGTCTTTCTTTTAATTTCCCCCTAACTTGACAATGGTTACTAGGGCTGGGCCATATTATACCGTTCACGGTAATACCGGTATAATGTTAGGCAACGATAGGAAAATGAAATATCGCGATAGAATGGGAGTAAAACACGCATGCGCAGTGCCTTTGTTTTCATATGCACATGGCCGCTTGTTGAGTGAAACAGATGAACCAGAATTGGTTTGTAAAAATGGTGCAACTTCAGTGATGTGGAACTGGTTTGGTGTTTGTCCATCAGATACACGACAAAGCACATTTTTTTGCAGAACATGCAAGCGGCCGTTGTTATTGTCGTATTTGTCGGACTAAGATGCTCTTAAATCTGGGAGTAATCTGGGTCCTAAACTCCGTATGCTTCAGGTCAAACAACACTGCAGCATCACTGAGAGTTAAAAACTGTCTCAATTCTTTCATCTTTAATAAAACGATCAGCATTGCTACTTTACCAGGTGTAACTATAAAGTTTAACTTCCAGGCATCCATGAAAACAAAATGTTTTACATTTAACGGAGTTAGAAGTTAGCAGGAAGCTAGCGGAAGTTAGCTCGCTAGTTTCGCTAGTTACCTAAGCATGATATTCCATGTTCTGACTGAGAGATTTCTGAAAAAATTCAAACGTAGAGCTCTGCTATCACTTCCAACATAAATGAAGACAGGAAACTAAACAGCAGTGACGTTTGTAGGGTTACTGAAGTTGGGCTAGCTGGTATATAATGATGTGCTACGTGATCGCTAGCGACACAGCTATGTTAGCATAACATAAACAGTGAAGCTGGAGGACGAACACTAACACTTTTCCACTTATAAAAGTTAACGTTAAAGTTCCTGATAGTTAGAGACAAACGCAATTGCATGGCAGGATGCTGTAAACGGACCAAACTTCAGTCAGGAGAACAACTGAGATAATCCATCCACAATACGAGGTTAGTCATTAGTATACTGCAACAACATGGGAATAGAGCAGCTGCCAGAGAATTCAACATTAATGAATCAATGGTACAGAAGTGGAGGAAGCAAGAAGAATGAGTTTAATAAAGTTTGATTTATCTGACTGCTTTGTTTCGCTTAATGTGCCTTATAATCCCGTGCACCTTATGGTCTGAAAAATACGTACTGCACACTGCAGTTTAATGTTGCAAAGCACCTCTTTTTAACTTCAGTGGATATTATACATGGTTATGCTCAGGATATGTCAGCCCATTTCTACTGGAAATGCCTTTTGGTTAAACTTTCAGCAAGGAATTTGCATTTGCACTGTTTTTATAAAGCTTTAATGTACATAAAAACCAGCTTCTTGTTTAAGTGAAAATAAATGGAAGGTTGTCTTTTTGCGCTAGTAATGTTGTGGAGTTGTATTTTGTCTCGCATCAAATATATCGTCAGTTATATCGTTATCGCAAATTTTCAAATATATATCGTGATAAATATTTTTGGCCATATCGCCCTGCTCTAATGGTTACTTTACTGTTCAATCAATATTGACTGGTTTGCATAGCACAAAGCGATACAGGCAGCAGGTTTTTATTGCTGCCTCAGCAAACCACTGAACCTGCACCACTGTCAGGACAGCAACATTTTACCCCGCTCTGCCCTGCTGTCCTCTAATATGATCCACATACATATTATAGGACATGAACACAGTGAGACACTTCAATCCTGAGACCATTTCTACATAATATGTCACTTAGATTGATCAAAATCTCAAAGCGAGTGCTTTGTCAGGTGGCCACAGCGTAGGCCATGATGTAGAAGAAACAGAAGAGATGAATGTTCCAGTGACAGACCAGTGACGCTGTTAATATTAATGAGTGCATATTAAAACAGCTGCACCAGTCAACAGAGAATGCAACCCGCTGCCTTCTCCTCCATTAACTGCTAAATATTTCATGTTCCCATCCAGACTAATCTTAACATATGCTGGTTATGTCTGTGTGGTCTGCTCTGCAAAGACTATTGATGCCTGGTCTATCCTTTTCTCCATCTATTCCCATTTATCTTTGTGCTTTTGAAATTCTTTTTAAAGAAAGTAGCAAAAGCCAGCACAAAAAGTTATTATCACACATGCAAATAATGAATTCAATATGAAAATGTGTATGAGGAATATTTTCTCTACAAGATGTCACCACAGGGTTCACACACATCTTCAAACATAACAAGAAGACTGGCTGTACTGAACTATCCACCTTTCTTTCTATGATTTAGTCTGAACTGTGTGTTGATTAGTAAAGCTATATTCATCCCATAGACTGTATACAAAAGATGGATGGTGAATGGACTGATACTTATATAGAGCTCCATCCATCCATCCATCCATTCACTTCCGCTTATCCTGTTCAGGGTCGCGGGGGTTGCTGGAGCCTATCCCAGCTGTGATAGGACGAGAGGCGGGGTACACCCTGGACAGGTTGCCAGTCTGTCGCAGGGCTAACACACAGAGACAGACAACCATTCGCGCTCACATTCACTCCCGCATTCACACCCTATATAGAGCTTTTCTACTTTATCAGAGCATGAGCCAAGCACTTATTTCGATACCTAAGCATACTGAGGTATGGGCTGGCTGTAGCTCAGGAGGTAGAGCAGCTCATCTACTGATAGGAAGGTCGGTGGTTTGATCCTTGGCTCCCCCCATAATCACAATTACTGACTTTCATGCCCCCCAATCCCCCCCCACATCCCACCCATAGCCACAGTGATCATGCATGCTCATATGGTAGTGGCTACCATAACTAAATAAAGAAAGCTGGGACATTTTAGTTCCAGTGTGAAATTGCTTTTTGAATGCCAGGAATCAACAGACATTTATTAGACTGTGTTCTGCACCTTTGGCCACCACTGATATTTGAACAGGAACATGCCAGAAGGCCAAGTCGGTCAGTACGTTCATATGATTAAAGAGCCAAATGTACAGATAGATAAATATAAATGTTTAAATGGAAATGAGGTGCTCCATTGGAACAACATTAGTTAGAAAGGTTACATTTTATGCAGCTGTAGAAAACAGTGTGGTTAGTCCAGTGTTGCATAGTTTTGTTACAACTTTGTTTACTGTTTCTTTACCCATGCATTCATGACAGTGCGTGAAAAAAACAAAGAACAAATCTTCACAACCTGAACTCTTTCATGGCATCCATTTTTAATTTCTCTTTGTTATTTGGGCTGATTGGGACCTGATGAATGTAAAAACAAGAACTTACCAGATTTTTTTATTTACCTGATTTTTGTTTCTGAGGAAACTGAGATCCACATATGAGGACATTCATTTTAAATTTTGATAGAACAGTGGCAGTATAACGTCCTCGTAAGTGGATATCAGGCCCTTGTAGAGCAACATTTTGCATTTTGGTCTAGACAACCCAAAATGTGATGTCCACATATTTGGACGCCCGGTCCTAGGAGGTTAAAGCACACTAATGCGCACAATTTTCTGTACAATCATATTCACATATACAACACTGAATGTATGACAGATATTGGACTTCTTCATGTTTCTTTCACAACAAGTAAAAGCTTTTACGCTGTTGTGTCTAAAATTTTAACTATCACACACACACACACACACACACACACACACACACACACACACACACAGCTGCATTGATGAAAAGTAACTTCTGGGCGTTTTGTGTATAATGTTTACAGCCTAATGAGTGACAGATAAGTGGAGGGAGGTACACTTTGAGGCTGAGACAAGTTTGGTGGAGACTAGGGCTGGGCCATATTATACCGTTCACGGTAATACCGGTATAATGTTAGGCAACGATAGGAAAATGAAATATCGCGATAGAATGGGAGTAAAACGCGCATGCGCAGTGCCTTTGTTTTCATACGCACATGGCCGATTGTTGAGTGAAACAGATGAACCAGAATTGGTTTGTAAAAATGGTGCAACTTCAGTGATGTGGAACTTATTTGGTGTTTGTCCGTCAGATACACGACAAAGCACATTTTTTTGCAGAACATGCAAGCGGCCGTCGTTATTGTCGTATTTGTCGGACTAAGATGCTCTTAAATCTGGGAGTAATCTGGGTCCTAAACTCCGTATGCTTCAGGTCAAACAACACTGCAGCATCACTGAGCGTTAAAAACTGTCTAAATTCTTTCATCTTTAATAAAACGATCAGCATTGCTGCTTTACCAGGTGTAACTATAAAGTTTAACTTCCAGGCATCCATGAAAACAAAAGTTATTACATTTAACGGAGTTAGAAGTTAGCAGGAAGCTAGCGGAAGTTAGCTCGCTAGTTTTGCTAGTTACCTAAGCATGATATTGCATGTTCTGACTGAGAGATTTCTGAAAAAAATCAAACGTACAGCTCTGCTATCACTTCCAACATAAATGAAGAAAGAAAACTAAACAAGAGTGATGTTTGTAGGGTTACTGAAGTTGGGCTAGCTGGTATATAATGATGTGCTACGTGATCGCTAGCGACACAGCTATATTAGCATAACATAAACAGTGAAGCTGGAGGACGAACACTAACACTTTTCCACTTATAAAAGTTAACGTGAAGGTTCTTCATGGTTAGAGATAAATGCAATCGCATGGCAGGATGCTGTAAATGGACCAAACTTCAGTCAGGAGAACAACTGAGATAATCCATCCACAATACGAGGTTAGTCATTAATATACTGCAACATGGGAATAGAGCAGCTGCCAGAGAATTCAACATTAATGAATCAATGGTACAGAAGTGGAGGAAGCAAGAAGAATGAGTTTAATCAAGTTTGATTTATCTGACTGCTTTGTTTCGCTTAATGTGCCTTATAATCCTGTGCACCTTATGGTCCGAAAAATGCGTACTGCACACTGCAGTTTAATGTTGCAAAGCACCTCTTTTTAACTTCAGTGGATATTATACATGGTTATGCTCAGGATATGTCAGCCCATTTCTACTGGAAATGCCTTTTGGTTAAACTTTCAGCAAGGAATTTGCATTTGCACTGTTACATTTTTATAAAGCTTTAATGTACATAAAAACCAGCTTCTTGTTTAAGTGAAAATAAATGGAAGGTTGTCTTTTTGCGCTAGTAATGTTGTGGAGTTGTATTTTGTCTCGCATCAATTATATCGTCGGTTATATCGTTATCGCAAATTTTCAAATATATATCGTGATAAATATTTTTGGCCATATCGCCCTGCTCTAGTGGAGACAATTCAGATTACAAAGTGGTGTCTATATGCTCTGAATTCTTGGTAAGTGATGGGAAAGGCAGGGCAAGATTTGAGAGTAAAAACCTGACAGTAAACCACAGTCAATTAGAGATAAAACATCTGCTGGCACATGTACAGCAAGAGGTCAAGAGGACCTTAAACTCTGTCGCTTGAAAGTACGCGATGAACCAAATAACACATATTCATACTGCTGCTTCACAAGAGGTAAAATCATGTTAAATGACCCCCTTTTATTTTCATTCTACTCTAATATTTTAACAACCCTCTTTATACAGACTGACTGAGTCCTGTATTGACATTTTCTGTTACCTGATGAAGAGATGAAGAGTGTCGTGTGTGTGTGTGTGTGTGTGTGTGTGTGTGTGTGTGTGTGTGTGTGTGTGTGTGTGTGTGTGTGCGTGCGCGCGTGTGTGTGTGTGTGTGCGCGTGTGTGTTTATTGCACTACTGCTTTTCCTATCACACTAATGCACAAGCATTATGGTCATTAACCGGGCACTGTCAACCACAGTCTGCTGATGTCTTTTTCCTGGAGCTAAATCTAGATGTCACTTAAGTTTCTATTGAAACACAAGCCAGATGAGCAATCTTTATGAATTATGATGTGAGTTTGTTGTTGGTACATGAACGAAAGGCAAAGTCACCTGATTCTTTCCTCTTTCTACCAGTAAAGCTGAACATGTGGAGGATGGCCTATATTTCCATATAGTCTGTCAATGTAGCGTATACATTGCTCCATTCAATTATCCTTTAATTTATCACCCATACGCATATGTTCTGTCAGTTAAGGGTGTGGTCACTTTCACTCGCAGGTCCTGTTTTGCCTAACAAATGAAACTGACTTGAGCAAGACTAAGATACTAAGCTGTGCGCTGTTCCCTGTGATAAGCCTGATTTTGTATAGATGTTATTCCATTGTCAAAACTGTGCTCATTTCCTCACAGATTCAGTCCTGAAATCTTTGAAGAAAAGAACTCTACGGTGTTCCTGAGAGGTCAAACGCACAGCAGCTAAAGAAAAACGCAGCAAAAGAAAACCCCTCACAAAACACATGATCCTGGGGAGACAATAGTTTGATGGAACAGTTGCTGAAGTGACAAACTAACAGTGAACAGCTAATAGCAAACATGTATCTACAGTATTGCATGAATTGTGCAATTAAAACACAGATTACCTGCATCTTTTTCTCCCTCACACCAGTGAATTCTCCATGAATTGTGTCTCAGTCCTTCACCAAATACATACATTTCAAACTATGCATTACTGACAAGAAGTCCAACTATTTGTTAGATACAAAAAACTGTGAAAAATTGAGCATGATATTGTACTGGTACCCTGTCAGCTCAGCACACACACAGTTAGATTCTGGGTCAATTATGAATGCTCCAGGAACAGCTGGAACAATCACTGTTCAGATCAAAACATCCAGACCTGGAAACTGTCACAGTTTTTTTCCAGGGGGTTTTGATTTCTCTTCAATCTGCCCAAGTCTTGTCTTATTTGAGGTTTTCCTTGGGTCTTTGGAAATTTTAATTCAAACAAATCCTAAATATGTGTTGTGTGATTTTTTTTTTTAAATCTAGATTTTGTGACATCTTCTGTAAATATCCATCCATCCATTTTCTCATTCACTTATCAGTTTCAGGCCTTGAGTCTGTCCCAGCTGTGATTGGGCACGAAGCAGGGTGCACCTTGGACAGGTTGTCAGTCCACCACAGGGATAACAAAGAGAGAGACAACCATTCCCAGTCACATTCACACCATTTGGAATCACCAGTTAACCTAACATGTCTTTGGACTGTGCTAGGAAGCTGGAATAATCAGACAGACAGAGAGAACATGCAAACTCCACACACGAATAATGTCATGTCAGGATGTGAAGAACTCTCTGTGCTGTGGTATAAAATATCACAGTCCACGGGTGAGTTTCTTTTCCTTCCCACTATTGAAAGGCTTACGTTTTTCTTTTTTTCTGTTCTTTTAGTTTTAAAGCTTGTTTTCTTTTTTTTAAGACTAAGAGGCTCGTAAATCTGGGAGTAATCTGGGTCCAAAACTTTGTCTGCTTCATGTTCCAATTTGAACAAACACTGCGGCATCACTGAGTTAACTGTCTAAATTCTTTCATCCTTGATAAAATGATCAGCATTGCTGCTTTACCAGGTGTAACAATTAAGTTTAACATCCGGGCATCCATGAAAACAGAATTTATTACATTTAATGGAGTTAGAAGTTAGCAGGAAGTTAGCAGAAGTTAGCTCGCTAGTTTTGCTAGTTACCTAAGCATGATATAGCATGTTCTGACTGAAAAAACTATCTGAAAAAATCAAAACGTACAGCTCTGCTATCACTTCCAACATAAATGAAGAAAGAAAACTAAACAAGAGTGATGTTTGTAGGGTTACTGAAGTTGGGCTAGCTGGTATATAATGATGATGTGTGATCGCTAGCGACACAGCTATGTTAACATAACATAAACAGTGAAGCTGGAGGATGAACGCTAACTTTTTTCCACTCGATAAAAGTTAACGTGAAGGTTCCTCATGGTTAGAGACAAATACAATCTCATGGCAGGATGCTGTAAACGGACCAAGCTTCAGTCAGGAGAACAACTGAGATAATCCATCCACAATACAAGGTTAGTCATTAATATACTGCAACAACATGGGAATAGAGCAGTTGTGATAGAATACAGGATTATTGAATCAATATTCAATAATATTGAAGTGGAGGAAGCAAGAAGAATGAGTTGAATAAAGTTTGATTTATCTGACTGCATTGTTTCGCTTAATGTGTCTTATAATCCCGTGCACCTTATAAGGAAAAATACGTATTTGACTTTTTTATTTGACACACTGCAGTTTCATGTTGCAAAGCACCTCTTTTTAATTTTAGTGGACATGGTTATGCTCAGGATATGTCAGCCCATTTCTACTGGAAATGCCCTTTAATTAAACTTTCAGCACGGAATTTGCATTTGCACTGTTAAATTTTTATATAGCTTTAATGCACATAAAAAACAGCTGCTTGTTTAAGTGAAAATAAATGGATGGGTTTTTTGCGCTAGTAAAGTTGTGGAGTTGTATTTTGTCTTGCATCAATTATATCGTCAGTTATATCGTTATCACAAATTTTCAAATGTATATGATAAATATTTTTGGCCATATCGCCCTGCTCTAGTTAACAGTGAACATTACACCATTACATATAAACAGCACAGTCCATATAGTGTCCTCTAGAGATGTTCTTAGCTCTGGCAACAGGTAATGTGATGATAGCTTTCGCACATATTACTAATTCTGTGTCAGCTCAGTCAGAACACCAGAGTTTAGCATGTACAGCTCTGCACACAGATTGAGACGCAGGGGTATTTATACATTTCCCACTTTGGCATAAACAGATATAATTACCAGTCACATTCAGTGATGAATGATTTTGTATAACTTGATTAGTGGACATAGAGTAATGTGCAAAAGTGATCACATACACGCCAAGGTTAAGTAGATCGTTGATCTAGCATCAATAACCTTATCGGTGTCGCACACTGTTGTGTAGGACTTACTCCTTTTTACAGTGTTACTTTGGTTTGTTAAGGTTTGCATCCGTTTGTTTACGCATAGCTTTCTTAAGGTCCTGCCAAACCATTTCAAGGTTAAGTTGAGGTCTAGACCTTGGCTGGGCCATTTTGTAACACCTTGATTCTCTTGTTTTTTGGCCGTTCTACTGTAGATTTGCTGCTCACAACAAACACCATAATTACCCTCCATCAGAGTCCAATGCACCTCTTTCCTCCTGCTTCCACTGGGCTGT
This sequence comes from Rhamphochromis sp. 'chilingali', assembly GCF_963969265.1. Lineage (NCBI taxonomy): Eukaryota > Metazoa > Chordata > Actinopteri > Cichliformes > Cichlidae > Rhamphochromis > Rhamphochromis sp. 'chilingali'. Next base: position 25,272,521 of record NC_137941.1, on the reverse strand, counting down.
TATGCACCTGCAAGGACATATTTAATCAATACTCAAATTAAATGCCAGTCCCACCCTCTCTCCCCCTCAGAAAGCTCAAATGTTCAGCTCCATTGAAAATGAACCAAGTGACTCTTTTCCTCCTCATTTCCACAGCATTCTTCACACGCCATCATGTTTGGCATATTCATAATTATCAAGCTGTAATCAAATTGACTGAAAGTGCACTAAGCCCATGGCACTTGAACAATGTGGTTGAGGTAGAGTCATGCATAAACTTCTCTCTCATCAATTTGACACAGTGCCATAATTGCATAATCTTATGACTCTGGCAGGCTATATTAAGAAAGGTGGTAATAATGCAAATGACTCGAAGGCACAAATGCAATACATGACAAGTTTCACATGCACACACACACAATGTGCAGCCAAACAAAGCTGGATTCACATGTAGAGCCAATTAGTTTGACAGGGGAGAGCTGTGGAGCTAAGCGTACAGTCACTCATCTCCTTCTGTTGTATCTCCCTGCAGCTGACAGGCCGGGATAAGAAGGGAATGAAAAAGGAATAAGATCAAATACCTGCCGAGGTCAGGCTCATACCAAACCATGAATACTAAAATACATCCATTTATATATTCTGCTGCACATATTACTCTGGCGCAAACAAACATACAAATGAAACCGTATTGTCCTTTGGGTTCACACCTTATGTGAGCTGGGCTGCTTTTCAGAGTTCAAACACACTCAGAGGAGAGGGATTAATGGCATCTAGAGAGCATTTGCCAAGAGAAGCCCCTTCACAGCGAGCCTACCTCCAGGTTACTCCCAACCAACAGACAGCACTGAGGACTTAAGCAACTGAGCAGCATCTTTGTGTCGTTTCCTCAACAAATATCCTTCTATATTTCAACACTATAGACGTTATATCTAACTCATCCAATACATAGTTAGAAATGAAAAGAAAACTCAAAAGAAGATGCACAAAAACACAAAGACAGCGGCAAAAGAAATGGTTCAGTTCATCTTGGGGCCTCGTAAAAGCGTTCGCACTTGTTTTTTCACAGCAGACTCTCTCTGACCAGCTGCCACTCCCAGAACCCTGCCACGGACAGCAGAATTGTTTTTTCTTTATTGGAGCATTGCTTAGTCACCGGCCTTTTGATGCTGGAAAAGAGATGGGCCCGTCGCCTTCTCCAAAGTCAATATTTGCCACAATTACACAAAAGCAGGAGGAGATGGCAAACTGGAGAGAAGCGGAGGGACTAATGATGCAATATAATGGTCATCTACCAATCCAAAAACAAACAAATGGACATGAACGCATGCTGAATAATATATGCACCTTATCGTCCGCACACAAATCAGGGATGCACCTTTTTAATCTATGGTGCTTTGAGGCGGTGGCAAAAGGGCCGTCTCCAGCATCCTCACTGAGGTAGAGTGACAGTCTGCAGGCTCTCTCTGCCAAGTCCTGTTTGGGTCATTTGGCTCTGGCTTAGTGTTTATGTGACTGACTGACTGACTAAACAGATTCCAACTGCCCTGCACCACCTTTAAACTCTCCTCTTAGCCATATGCCACAATCTTCCTCCGCACACACCTCTTCCTACTTAAGAAAGACCTCTTCTGACCAGATGTGCCTTTTACTGTGGATAAAATTCACCAGTTACCCCTCTTTGTAGCACCACTGACTCAAATAACTAAATAACATTTTTCCATTAAATAAGGCAATTTATTTTGTTGACAAATCCACATCATCTATATCTTTGTATCTTACCCTTTAAGCACATCCTCTCATACTTCAATCAGAACTATGCAGAGCTAGGCATATACCACACATGTAAACCACAACAAAAGATTAAAGTAGCCTCCTGACTGCACAAAGAGCTTCTGTGTTTATGGGCTTTGGCTAAACAACATGGAAAAATCTGAATAATAATAATAACTTACATACACACGATTGCACCTTTTTAAAACACTATCACCTACATGACAATTCCCCCGTGCTCCATTATGCTTATTCCTTTTTACTTCATCCTTTATTTGCATTTTTCCACTTGTGTTTTTCTAGGCCCAAGACATGGAGATGATGACCTCGTTTGTTTGCAGCACCGTGTAAAGTGCTGCAGCACACACCGACAGAGACCTCCCTCACCTCACTCTCAGTGCGCTCATCTTTTTTCATGGTCTCCAAAACAGAAGAGGGCTTTTGTTCAGTTGAGGATGATGGGAATTAAATTCATTGACCTGATGTTGGTAAAAACTAAAAGATTTTAATGATCATTAAAATCAGCATAGCTGCCAGTTTTGGCACACCTGTCAGTCAAAGAAGCCATGCTCCTAATGTGAAGCTTCACCTGGATTAAAGTCTATAATGTATAAAAAAGCTCAGCCACAGGTTTTGGAGCCAGCCTCGATTGGTCATTAGAGGAACTGCCGCTTTCTGCAATTATCCATTGGCTTCTTTTTTGAATTTACTATTATGGGCAACATTGTCACACTCTGAGACCTTTTGTTGTGGTCCTGAGTCTGACAACTCAGTGTTTTGTGTTTCTTTATTTTCTGTTCTTGTTTATTCTGATTACGTTTTCCGTTAAGATTTGCCATTTGTTAGGTTTCTGTTCTGTGCCTGCCCTGGTCTCTGTCCATGATGTTATTATGTCTGCTCATGAGTCTGTGTCTGTTAAGTTCTGTGTCATAATCTGGATCTCTGTGTCTGTCATGTACTTCCTGTTTTACTTTGTAGGTCTGCGACTTATGTCAGTGTGTTCAGCTTTGTGCTCTCCCTGCCTCGTCTGTGTAATCAGCGTCAGCCGTGTCTCCCAGCTGTTTCCTCTCAGTCCTGATCACCTCTTGTATTTAGTGTCTGTGTCTGCCCCTGCTCGTTGTTGCGTCGTCCCTCAAACGTCACTGTATTTTGTTTGCCAACTTGCCTGCCTGTTAGTTTTTCTTTCCCAGTTTAGCTAGTTTTCTCTTCTGTCTGCTACCCCACAATAAAGCCGCATGTCCAAAGACATGCAACTTGTGGGGATAGGTTAATTGGATAATCCAAATTGCCACTAGGTGTGAATGTGAGTGTGAATGGTTGTCTGTCCCTATGTGTTAGCCCTGCGACAGACTGGCGACCTGTCCAGGGTGTACCCTGCCTCTCGCCCTATGACAGCTGGGATAGGCTCCAGCGCCCCCCGCGACCCTGAAAAGGATAAGCGGAAGCGAATGGATGGATGGATGGATGTTTTGAGTTCACTCTGCCTCCGCGAGTCCAGCTTTTGGGTCCACCATTCCTGCCTACCTTCACACAGCCATGACACATTTCATATCTCCAGATTAATGATGGAAGTTTTAAATGGGACACTGTTTTCTCTTTTGCGCTTATGTGCTTGAACATCAGACTTAAAACTGTGATTGTGTCTGCCATTTTATCAAGAGAGGTATTCTTACTGGAGGTAATTCTTCTGTCAGGGTGGAGAAACAAAAAAGGGGGTTTGTGAGCAAGATAGCACAAGGACTATCAGCATACGTCTTAGAGAAGTGAAGTACAGGCAAAGGAAAAGATCGCTTTCTTTAATGAGTTGAAATCATTGTAGATATGGACGTATATGTCAAAACATAAACCCAATACTGATGAAATCAAACGGGTTGTCCTAAGTAATTATGTTTGGATGTGCCTTTTAGAGATTACTCAAATTTTTTTAGTCAAGAAAACTGGAAATTAATATTAAGAAAATTTTGGTTTAAACCTCAGAAAACTTAGATATAGGATTAGCACTGAAGGATGATCCTGGTCTCCAAGTAACTCATATTTCTAACAGGACAGATTCTAGATCCTTACAGAGAATTCCCTTTCTCCATTTATAAATGTCTTTGTGACTCTGTCTTCTGCTTGCCCTTGGCTTTGCATGTATTTGCATAAAATCATGTGCCTATAAGAGAGCTGTGTGTCTATAGGTGCTATATAGTGTGTATTTGCTTTCTTTTTTTCTTTTCCCTTTCAGACCAAGACACAAGAACATACCCTTTGGAACATCATGCTTCACCTGTACTTATGTACACCACACGACATCCAACACATCATCCAAAACCCAAGAGAAAAAGACAGAGTTGACTCAGTCTTTAAAAGACCTAAGTAGTTTTTAAGGGTCTGCAGGAAGTCCAAGTGGCTCTGTAATATCAGAGAAATAATGTTGTTACGCACTGCATGTCTGCTTCACCAGCTCTCTTTACTTGCAATGTCTTCCACGTCAGCAGGTTAAAATCTGAACATGCTGAACATTTCTGATCTGTACAGGTTGCTGGTGGAGTGACTCATCCATCACACAGCATTGGCATCTAGTTCAAAGCAGCCGACTGCATCTTCTTTTTTGTTCTGCTGTTTCAAATCTGACTCAGAGTTTCACACATGAATGCAAATGACTGGATGAAGTACAGTATCTGTGTTAAGGTGGATACAGAAATGGAATCACTGTATAGCTGCAGTGCTTTTGCTTCTATACAAAACCAAAATGTTAAAAAACAAAAATCTGATTTTCACTGTGTGGTGGGGCGTGGTTTGTGGTGTCATGCAGGGAAGGCGGACGCACCTGCGCGGCATCCGCAATTACGCCCGCTGACATAAATAAGGGGAATTAGGGTTTGTGGTGTTGTTGTTGTGGTAGTTTGCGAGCTGCCACCGCGTCAGTTAAAATGGCTCTGAAATCCAACATGTGAAATCGCCCTGCCTCATTCACGCCACACTCTGCATCTTAAAGTATATGGATAACTGTTTGTAGATGGAGGCACCAATATACTGCTATAAAAGCCTGCTCCTGTACTGGCATAAACTGACTGCAGAGGTTTGCTGCAACTGATATTGGGTGATAAGTCCAAGTCAGTGTGTCAGCTCTTCACAAAGGGGTCGCTTTGTGAAGAATTAATTGATTAGGTTGGGTACCAGGAAGGCTGCTTGAAAATCTTGTTTTGTGCACAGAGGTAATGTCACAAAACAGAAAAATATATTGAAAATTCTAAAACAGATTGTTTGATTATATGATAAGGAATACAAATTTCCCTACTTGGAACTAAATGGCCCATTTGTTTCTTCCCAGTGTTGCTCGTAGGGGGTCATCTGTTTGTTGTGGTTACTCTCTAATATTGTCTTTATCTTACAATATAAAACACCTTGAGGCAACTACTGTTGTGATTAGGCATTACAGAAATAAAACTGAATCAAACTGAATACGAAAATATGTGGATTTTAATCATATTGAATGCCAAACATTGCATTGTTCCTGTTCAGTGAAAAGGGGAAACAATGTGTTTTTAGCTAAACTTTGATGTCGCAATTACAAAGTTACTATTTTGAAAGAGAGGACAGCTATGAGGATACAATGCAGATGTTAAATGAAGTCATTCAACACAAGAATCCAGAGGTAATAAATAAAAATAAATAAATAGAAACATCACCAGCTCTCTTTGTGGGAATCAAATCAAAACTCTCATTTGGGTCGTACCTGTTGAGCATTCAGTTTTAGTTTGATGTTAGGCTGTATGTGGAATACGGGTTGGTATTTATGGGGAAATTATTCCACCGTTCCCAGCAGCAAACCTGCTAACAGACAAAATCAACCAAGTACATGGGCTCCTTGGTAAAGCTAATAATGCATAATTTGTCTTTTCTTATGTTACACTCAGTAGTTCTTATAAAAATCAGAGAATAAACAGCAATACATTGCTCAACTACTGCAAGCAGCACAATATAAATGTGACTTTGTGGAAACAGTGCACTGCTGTAAATAATTAGCTCAGGACAACACATAATCAAGCTGATACTCTGTTAAACAAGGTGATACTGAAAAGAACATTTACTAGGATACATCTTGAAGACGATGTAATAGCTGCTCTATCTGCTGCTTTGCAAATTCCAGGGTCTAATAAAGCCAGAGCTCAGATTCATCTGTTTCCTAATGGAACATATTACTTCAAAGCAGTCAATTGTACCCCCTGTCGCTTTGGCTTCATCACTTTCATTTACTGCCATTACAGTCCCAGACTCTGTCCTTCTCCTCCTGCGCACTCATCTTTTTTTCTTCCCTCATTTCTTACACACATGGTGACATCCGCGCTGACCACCTGGCTTCTTGTCTATTTCTAGCTTTGTCTGTTTCTCTACCTGTCTGTGCTTTCTAAACATGTTTCTCTCTCCCTTAGCCAATCTGACATTCAGTTCACCTGGTCACGGTGTGTTCTCTATCGCACTACAACTCAGCAGCTCCTATTATGCTTTTCACAACCCTAAAGTAAAAGGCTAACACAGGTCTGCTCGTCTGTAAGAAGTGGGTGAACGTAAAATTGAATAATTCAGAGAGGAGAAGAGATGACAAAGTTCAACCTAACATTTTGACACTTGTTTTCTCTGCTTCATTTCAAGAGGCACTGCCGCTCTGACCAGACACAAAGCCCATTTATAAAGGGTCCTTTTCACTGGTAGTAGAAAGGTCACATGGTATTTAGATTGCTGATAGGTTGTGTCAGTCATCTGAAAATGTACTTTGGGATCTATATGTTGCTACTGGTGCTAAGAGATAAGGCAACAAAGACAAGCATCCATGTTTACAGGTGAAAAAACAAAGACAAAGTCAATAAAGATATCTTTTGTGTTGACTCACATCTTTCCATGAGGACTAAGACTAGGACTAGGTTAGTCCTAACTAACCAAGGCTAAGGTACCAAAGGTTTTGGTTAGATTTAGAAAAAATATGTTAGCAAGGCGACAGGTATCATAGAGGTACAACACATGACGTAGGACCAGTACTAAATGGCACCTTGCACCTCTGAGACACCAGCAGCTTTGAATAAACACCTTGGATATCATGTATCCATTTATGTATGTATGTTCCATATCTCCTCCTAAATGAGTGGACCAACCTTGATGAAACTTTGTATAGACATTGACTGGGTCAGTGTGAGTGTAAAAATCTACACTATATTGCCAAAAGTATTCACTCACCCATTCAAACCATTGAATCCAGTTGTGGAGTCTATCCCAGTTGTCTTAGAGCGAGAGGCAGGGTGAACCCTGGACAGGTCGCAAGCCTGTCACGGGGCTAACACATAACTGACAGACAGACAACTTGCTGCGAGACACTGCGCCAACATGCTGCATGCAGACTGCTTCTATAAATATTTGTGAAAAAACGGGTAGCTCTCAAGAGCTCTTTGAATTCTAGTGTCGTACCATGATAGGATGCCACCAGTACAAAAAGCGAGATCCAAAAAGACATTGATGAGCAAGTTTGGTGTGGAAGAACTTGACTGGCCTGCACAGAGTCCTGTACAACCTAACAGAGCATCTTTGCGATGAATGAAGACTGTGAAGAGTGCCAGGCCTCCTCATCCGGTTCTTATACACGTGAAGGCAGACAAGTGAATATGTTTTGCAATACAGTGTATATGGTGTATACAAATATTTACACAAATCCCATAGTTGTTAGTATTTGAACACTTAACAGTTCAGTTGTCTAATACATCATAGCCTTACAGCATCATGATCATGGTGTATGTAGGTATGTGTGTGTGTATGTGTGTATGCATAGTGTGGGGTTTGCAAACACCATTAATAATCCTTAACAAATACATAATATATACAAAAGTAGATGCACCAGTGTCATCAGACAGTAAGTGTAATTGTCACTTATCAGCTATGATCAAATATACTGCTCAAAAATTTAAGGGAACAGCTGAACACTTTTTAACCTTCTGGTGTGAATGTCATGTTTCTGAAACACAGTGTTTTGTGTTTTTAAGACTCCTAAATACTGGTTACTTACTCCTTAATCCCATAATAACGAGATTCTTAATTATCCTTAATTATGTTCAGTTTACCGTTTACTTTTTCTACTTCATGTTTTTCTTTGTATTTATCTTGTGTTATCTCTTTATAGCTGCTTGGAATTATTGTTTATTTTTTATCTTTCTAGAGGTTTTTGAATCCTTGGTTCCTGGTTTTGCTTTATCCATAGTTGAGTTTATATTTCCTTGTTTGGTAGTTTCCACTTCCTTGTGTTCTTTTTAACTTGTCTAGCCTTTGTCCCTGTTTTACCTGTTGCGATTATGCCGTTTAATGTTAACCCTTGTCTTGTATGTTTAGTATTGAATTCTACTTTCCCCACTCTCATTTCCCCGATTTGTTTGCATTAAATGATAATTAATAAAATTATTACTTTTTGTACACATTACTCACATAAACATATATTATAACCTTACTGATGATTAGTAAATACAAAATATTATAAAGGTAGCATAGCTGATATGTTGTTAGCACTATCACGTAACAGCTAGTCTGGGTTTGAACCTACTGGCTGGGCCCTTTCTGTGTGAAGTTCAAATGCTCTAACCCTGCCTGCATGAGAGCCCCCCCACCGTCCAAAGACAAAACTTATTTCATCATTTTTAAACTGCCTAAAAATCTGAAAGTGAATTTCTTTCTGTCTCTTGGCCCTATGGTATACCGGCAACCTAACCAGAGTGCAGTCTGCCTCTCACCCTATGATAGCTGGAATAGGCTCAAGCACCCCCTCCCCGACCTTGAACCTTGGTCGATCACTGGCTGCTCCAGTCTGCATGCCAAAGTATCCTTGGACAAGATGCCAAATCCCGAGTTGCACCAGATGCGTTCATCGGAGTGTGAATGCTACATAGAAAGCACTTAGATGTAAAAAGAAGTGCTCATATGAATGGGTGTGAATGGGTGAATGAGACATGCTGTATAAAGCGATTTGAGCACCCAAGTGGAGTAGAAAGTGCTATATAAGAACCAGTCTATTTACCATGTTTTAATTTGCCATTTATATTAATGCTTATCATAATGTGTTATCTAATTTGAGACCAAACCAATTTTCAAAGTTTCCTTTGATTTTTCAAAATAGAAAAAGCCAATAAAGACTACAATACAACTACAATAACCATTATCAGTGAAATATTTTGCGGTTAGTGCATGCTGCCGAATAAAAAGAGAAATGCTATAAATAATCTTTCTTCTTTGTTGCATCCCAATGGACATGCCAGATCTCGGCTTATTTCTACCAAATGAATTTCAAATTCAAATGAATTTCAAAGCATTACTTTGTCCTTAAAGGGAAATTTTTATATTTCTATTTTAAAGGCTTTTAAAATAGAAATAAATAGGTCTTTATCTTTAATAGAGACATATCTAAGATATACTGAACAAGGTCTAGAAGGGCTGAAAAACTGCACAGGGGCAACTTTAATAGCGGCACGACGTGGCTTTTGTTTATTTTTTCATATGATGAAACACGATTTATATACTGGTATATAGATTATATATCGAGTATTTAAGGACTCCTGTTTAAACCACTGCATACTTTGCTTTCATAAGATACTGCGTCCTCTTCTTATCTGCTGCCTAAGTAAACTGCTCTGGTTTGGGGGGGGGGAGGTTAAACAAACAGCTGCTGTAAATAATATATGACTGTTTGAGGAATCTATTGATTGAGACTCACCCACAGCCTTTTAAAATACAGCATACTGCAGCCAGATACCTTATGTGTGTAATAGTGAGTTTCAGAGAGTGCAGGGACTTTATTTTAGCATGCCCATTAATTTTTAAGAAAACCAAAACCACCTGAAGATCCTATGATTTCAGCTCTGAGACCTTCTGCTGTCTGAACTGTGCGACTCATCCATCTGTCAAAAACATTATTCAGTAACAGAGCCAAGTTCTCTCATCATTGATTATCAACTTCATAATCTGACTGCAGGCACAGCGTGAGTGGAAAAAGGAGACTGTTAAATTCAGAAATAATGAAATGAGCTCTTGACGGAGATGTGCTTACTTTACCGAGAGCTCTCGAGGTTATAAATGAGCTCAAGAGCAAACTTAATTGATACTTTCATTATTTCTCTTCTCCTTATGCTCCACGGAGCTGACAAAGCAAGTGTAGTATGACTGTGTTTTACTATTGTATTTATACAGGCAGCACAATGTGAAGAGAAACAAACAGCTTCCAAAGGTTTTACCATACATTGTAAATCTGTTTTCATTGTCACCTGAAGCCTTTGCCCTTGTCCCACCGTCTTATACAAAGTGTCTGCTGGTGCCAGTGCCTTGACATGCGGGTCACTGCAATATTGGTCATGAGAAAACAATCCCATTTTACATGTCTTACAATGCTGGAGGGCTACAAGGTGCAGGATTTTTTCTATATTTGTTTGGTTTAGTTTTTTGTTGTTTTACCCAGTACATAGGTTTCTTTTGCAGTAGGCTATTCAACCATCCAGCATATTTTTCAAAAAATCTGAAACATCAGATGATCATTGTACATGTTATGCTATTGTCCTGCACTTTGGTTCACTTTTCTGCACTCCATCTTTACTTTCACTTTTAATTTATTTTAACTTCTACCCACTGGTTAGGTTCCCACACTAAAAACTAGCTCTTAGTTTTAGAAAACGAGTGTGGTTTCTGTTAAATCATCTGTAACCCTTTGAGCTGGAAAATAAATAGTTAGGACAGACGTATGATGTGTTGCCACTAAAGCACATTTCCTGCGTAAGCGAGATACGTCAGCGGTTTTGACAAAACTCAACTATTTCTCTCCCTGAAATGAAAATGGCCTTCTACATAATACTGTTAGTATTTGGGATATGTCTTCTTTAACCCAGATATCCCTTACAGTTTTGTATTTTGATTATATCTGCAGCTATTCATGCCGGTACTCAGACCACATTCATCACCCACCCATCGACCCCCATCTGATATCTGCTTATTTTGTTTCCATTTCCGGTGCCTTTCTGCCTTTTTCACCTCTAATAACAAGATGCATATTACAGCACAATTACACTACATTCAGGAACAAAAAATTTACTTGTTGAATTCTTTTGATTTTTGATTTTCATGTGTGCTGCTGATCAAAATCGGATAAAACTTAACACTTCATTTAACGTACTGCTAACTCTGATTACCATTTCTGTTAATCACTTCTCACTTGTATAGCATTACAGTACATTAACAGTTTATCAGTTAAAATAGACTTATATTTAGATCCATGATCACTTTAAGCGGCCAATTATTAAGAATTATTAAGAATTCCTTGGCAGGTGACTGATCAACATGTCTAAAAACTAGACATGTTGATCAGTCACCTGCCATAAAAAACCCATCCTGGATATTAAAGACTCCTGTAAAAGAATCCTTGATCTAAAAGTAAAAAGTTTCAAATGATTTCTTATCCAATTTATTATAGAGTTGAAATATTTCTATCCATTGTAAAAAGTCCCATTTCAGATTTTTTACTGGAAGGCAAATTCTGGAAAAAAAAAAGATATTAACAAAATCAAATTAAAATTACATTTCCTTTATTCTTTAACCAGATAAAATGTGCCAGAATAAAAATATACCACTCTGCCAGCTTCGTGGACTGGTGGAGGACATTTTTAGAATGACTGCTTTAGCAAACGTAGCAATAAAATCCTATGAACACCTCACTACACATAAAACTTGTATTAAAATATCAATAATAAAAGTAATTTTTCTGGAGTAAAAACATTCAATCATGTATGTTAGCCAAGCTGGTTAATAAGAGAAAACGTATTTGTTACGAAGCTAAATGGGTGCTTGGTTTTTTGCTAATGCTACCTCAAGCACAGCTCACAACTGATCTCAGACCAGTTAAAGTAGAGACTGTAGCCCAGGTGATAGAGCAGGTCACATACTAACCAGAAGGTTGGTGGTTCAATCCCAGTCTACTCCAGTCTGCATGCCAAGTAAGGGCAAGATGCTAACCCCATGTTGCTCTCTGGTGCATCCATATGTGGATGTCAGTTATTGTTAGTTTGCAGAAGCACTTTGTGCAAACGGGCAAATGTACAACTTGTGTAAAGCGCTTTGAGTGCTCACGATAGAGTAGAAAAGCGCTATATAAGAACCCGCAGCTTGCCTGTCACGCTAATCTTGCATCATTTCCTGTCATACAACGCAGATGAGCAAAACCAGCTGCAAGCTGCTGGCTTCTCAGCTTGACAAGCTCCAGCCTTTATTAACGGGACATTCCCCTGTCAGTGCATAGCCCATGCAGCTGCTTTATTTCTGTGTTCAGAGACAATAGCCAACTGCGTCGAGATGGTAGTAATTTAAAAGATGTATATAAGTAGGACTGTGAGAAGCTTTATGAGGGAACAGTTTGACGTGAAAGGAGAGAGTCTGCTTTACTTTGGTACATTTGAACTATTTTTAGATTTCCCTAGACAAGCACTTCTTGACTTGTTTGCTGTGAATATAATAATTTCGTATGTATTTAATGTGAATCACAACACCCCTCTTAAAAGAAACACTTTGCAAACTCCCTTTAAAGGTGAAGAGACCTGTGGAAAAATTAGGGTCAGAGATTTGCCATCAAGATCTACTTATTGACGTAAGCACACAGCTAGATTTCATTGTAAATGTTAGTTTGCTATGGCCCCAGTCACACAGGCCTGTAATCAGTAGGGAAAAAATTGTATTCTGCAACCAGCTGCTGAAGGTTGCTGGCAGTTGCAATAAAATTGATTGCTAAAGCCTCCCACAGGCCTAGAGACCAATCAGTAACCCCTGGTAACCACCCACTAGGAAGAAGTGTGTATTTTGTATTACCTGACCGATTGTTGAATGCTTGCACGAGGTTGCTTGGTGTCCCCATGTGAAACTGGTTGCAAACAGGCAGATGTTGCAAACAGGCAGATGTTGCTGCACCGAAAACTTCCTTGTAATTGCAGATTGTCACAGACGGCCATAGTCTGTATGGAAGACTGCAAACACTTACCAGCGACTTGCTAAGTGGTAGTAAAACTGTGAAGAGGGCTCCTCTGTGATAAGTTAGGCAGTGCTCGCAAACAAGTTGTCATCTTCCATGCAAACTAAGGATGACTGTGACACTCTGATCCCAACCAAAGCAATCGCAAGAAGGTTTTTGGTGTAGCATTGAGATATGGCAGATTTCACTCAGCGATACTTACCAACCACTTGCCAACCAATGGAAAAATACATATTTTCCCCTAGCAACCAGAGGTCACCAGGGTGTCACCAAGTTGTCTTACACACTCTGCAGTAACTGCGTAGTCTGAAGTTTGACAGGCTAGTGTTGTCTCAAACACTTTCAGAAGTGATGACTGTAATATCTGAATATTAAAGTCAACTGCATGCCAAACCTTGGACCAAAAATGACACAAAATTCTTCTAGAGTGAAGATAACAGCTTAACGAAAATAAAAAGCAAACAGCACAACACATTAGTTAATTAATTACATGAATGCCTGGTAAATATGTTTAAATATTAGCAAGTTAACAGATATAACAACTATTAGCTAGTTCATACTGGTTGAAAATTGGTGCAGGTTTCTTTTTAGCATCCAAGTACATGTATTACACAGCATTTAGCACAAGTGCAGAAGTATGACATTTGAGACGCACCCACCTGAAACACATTAGCACATTCCAGTTATTTACATCCTCTTTAGCTCAAATTACCACTGTGCCTAAACACAGCCTCGTGGAGCTTGCAGCATTAATGTAGATTTTCAGTCTTTTTATTTGGTGTAGAATATAATGAGTGCAGCTTGCTAATACCATAAAGTGACAAAGGCTAGGCTACTCATTATTAGGACTATCATTACATCTATTCCTGCCTGACAAAAGACCAGGAAGGGGGTGGGGGTTAAGCACAAAAAGCCACAGGGGAAACACACACGAAACACAATCACGCTTCACCATTAATCTGTTTTGTCAAACATAAGCGGGCACACAGATACACAAACACGGGCACGGTGAAGTTTTCCTGCCTGTAGGTTTGAGGATATGTGCACTTGGTTTCTCACTTACACGTATGCACATGGACCTACCTGTAAAAAATATGATGTGAAAAACAAAAGGGGAAGGTGGGAGGCAACTAATGAAGGAGGAGAAACAGAAGCGAGGGGTGATGGGTGGAGAAGAGAGGACTGTCAGATAATTTGACACTTATCTCAGCTGTTAGAGTGAGAAAGTGAGAAAATATACCTCATTTCTGTGTGACTGGAGCAAATAGGTTTTGCTGCAAAGACAGTATTGTGTGCATAACATGTTCAACATAATAATTCTATATATTCTATCTTCTAAACTAAAATATGATACAAGAAGATTTTGTCAGCAGCCCAAGTGACACTTTTATTGATTTAAAACTTTCAAATCCATGCTGACATTAGTGCAAAATTTGTAAAGTCTTGATTTGCAACTTATTTTATTTGGTTCTATCTGGGAAACACAGCAAGTGCACCTTGTTTTTAAAATAATATAGAAATTCTACTCTTGACAGTATGATAGTTTGTCCTTCTTCATGCACGTAATCTCCTTTTGGATTTTTGAATGAAGTATGAGTAAGGATGTTAGCATGGCTCCTGGCAGTTTATGCAGAGTGCCAGACCAGGAAGTCCATGTGATGAGCACAGCTCTTGGCCTAACCTGATTAAGACCAAGCCAAGACCCACTCAATTAATAGGACCAATTGACTCAGTCCCACACAGCTGCCGTCTTTTCTAGGGAGCACTGCAGCAAATGAACATTGATTGAACCGAGCACGAGGTTTATGCTGAGGACTAATTCCTTCCATATTCTTCCTCACCACTTTCCCCCAGAATGATTTCTCTATATTAAAAATTCCAAAAAATCTCAATGATAACGATTGCAAGAATCCATGAATGACAAAATGAAAAAACAAACATTAAATCACAGATCATTTGACAAATGTGTTTAAAACGTGTGACTCTGTATGTTCTTTCCGTCATGCTGTTTGAGAGCTGTTGGCTACAGCATTCACCACGACAGTGGTCTATAAATAATAACCTTCCTCCAAGTGTATGATTCAGAAGCTTTGATGTCTGCAGTGGGATGCAGCACCTCGAGCCCATATGTGTGTGACATCATGTCTGTTCTTATATCTAGATGGAATCTGTCTCTTTAATTGTTTGAACTCCTTCATCTACTGCCAGCAGACGAGAACATCAGCAACACATCTTCAGTGTCAAATGCACAAAAATTACCTAAAGTATACAAAATCTTGTTGTTTTACACTTTGGATGAAGTAGCTCAATTTTGTTATGTGAGGCTAATCAGTAAAATATTTCAGATAGAAATGAATGGAACAACTGTCTTGAGTGAAGATTGGGCCTGCAAGTTTTTTTTATTTGCTGTTTTCAATTAACTGTAAGAAAAATTTTGAGAAGTGTTTTTTTTTTAAGCAAGTTGAAATCTTCAAATTAGAGGGTTTTTTTTAAAAGCATATAATAGCAAACTTTGGGTTGATCCCAATGAGTTTGATGAATAACTAGATCAATTTAACTGATTATTGAAAAAGTGGACAATTAATCCTCTGTCAAGAGACCAGTCAGTAAACTGACTAACTGTTGCAGACCTGTTGCAAAGGCCGGTTTTATTAAGCAGTCAGCTGTAATGTGACGGATGCATTAAATACAGTTCTTGTTCACGTACAGTGGGGCAAAAAAGTATTTAGTCAGCCACCGATTGTGCAAGTTCCCCCACCTAAAATGATGACAGAGGTCAGTAATTTGCACCAGAGGTACACTTCAACTGTGAGAGACAGAATGTGAAAAAAAAATCCATGAATCCACATGGTAGGATTTGTAAAGAATTTATTCGTAAATCAGGGTGGAAAATAAGTATTTGGTCAATAACAAAAATACAACTCAATACTTTGTAACATAACCTTTGTTGGCAATAACAGAGGTCAAACGTTTACTATAGGTCTTTACCAGGTTTGCACACACAGTAGCTGGTATTTTGGCCCATTCCTCCATGCAGATCTTCTCGAGAGCAGTGATGTTTTGGGGCTGTCGCCGAGCAACACGGACTTTCAACTCCCGCCACAGATTTTCTATGGGGTTGAGGTCTGGAGACTGGCTAGGCCACTCCAGGACTTTCAAATGCTTCTTACGGAGCCACTCCTTTGTTGCCCGGGCGGTGTGTTTTGGATCATTGTCATGTTGGAAGACCCAGCCTCGTTTCATCTTCAAAGTTCTCACTGATGGAAGGAGGTTTTGGCTCAAAATCTCACGATACATGGCCCCATTCATTCTGTCCTTAACACGGATCAGTCGTCCTGTCCCCTTGGCAGAAAAACAGCCCCATAGCATGATGTTTCCACCCCCATGCTTCACAGTAGGTATGGTGTTCTTGGGATGCAACTCAGTATTCTTCTTCCTCCAAACACGACGAGTTGAGTTTATACCAAAAAGTTCTACTTTGGTTTCATCTGACCACATGACATTCTCCCAATCCTCTGCTGTATCATCCATGTGCTCTCTGGCAAACTTCAGACGGGCCTGGACATGCACTGGCTTCAGCAGCGGAACACGTCTGGCACTGCGGGATTTGATTCCCTGCCGTTGTAGTGTGTTACTGATGGTGACCTTTGTTACTTTGGTCCCAGCTCTCTGCAGGTCATTCACCAGGTCCCCCCGTGTGGTTCTGGGATCTTTGCTCACCGTTCTCATGATCATTTTGACCCCACGGGATGAGATCTTGCGTGGAGCCCCAGATGGAGGGAGATTATCAGTGGTCTTGTATGTCTTCCATTTTCAGATGATTGCTCCCACAGTTGATTTTTTCACACCAAGCTGCTTGCCTATTGTAGATTCACTCTTCCCAGTCTGGTGCAGGTCTACAATACTTTTCCTGGTGTCCTTCGAAAGCTCTTTGGTCTTGGCCATGGCGGAGTTTGGAGTCTGACTGTTTGAGGCTGTGGACAGGTGTCTTTTATACAGATGATGAGTTCAAACAGGTGCCATTCATACAGGTAACGAGTGGGGGACAGAAAAGCTTCTTACAGAGGACGTTACAGGTCTGTGAGAGCCAGAGATTTTCCATGTTTGAGGTGACCAAATACTTATTTTCCACCCTGATTTACGAATAAATTCTTTACAAATCCTACCATGTGAATTCATGGATTTCTTTTTCACATTCTGTCTCTCACAGTTGAAGTGTACCTCTGGTGCAAATTACTGACCTCTGTCATCATTTTAAGTGGGGGAACTTGCACAATCGGTGGCTGACTAAATACTTTTTTGCCCCACTGTAGCAAAGGTTGGAGTACATTTAAGACAAAGAAGGTAACGACTCACATCTCAAAGCTTCCTATTTAAATCGATTTACGTTTCTTGATTGTTTAAACAATCACATATCTGCTTCTGGAACCTGTCAGAAGCAGATTGGCATATTAAAATACTTTGCTTCATCTAGCCAAGCTGATAAGAGCACCTGCTTAAAAAAGTGGGTCCCAAAAATGAAGTAAATCCGGCCCTGCTTGTGTCATACATCATGTTACATTAAAATGCGCAGCAGATTTAGATTTTAAAACTGCAGTCATTCCTTTTATTGGTTTGGGCATTCTCCTATTGTAACATATGCAAATTTTCTATCGGCAATGTAGAAGAGCCCTGTCGATGAAATGACTGATTATTATGGGCCTAGTGCAGCACTGATCTTATTAAGCGTTCAGCCATGAGACGATAATCTGCAAGCAATACATTTCTTTCAACCAAGTCAAAGCAGGTAATTGGCCAAACCCAAGGTGTCCAAAAAACAAGGGTTGTCCAGAGCATTTGGCTCTATACATGCTGCTTCCTCACAAAACTGTTTACCTACCAGCCTTTGTTATGCCCAATGTCACAATACATTAAAATTATTCCACTTGTGCAAATTTAAAAATTGTGGCAAAGAGGTTTTTGTGTTGTCAGTGAGGCCAGTATGGATTGGCTATGTACACTTTCCGTTCTCTCCAGGGTGTGTCTTCAACAGCCTTTCCTGCTCTGAACTGAAGGGACTACTGGAAGTGCATTAGTGGCTTTGCCACATTTGGCACGGAGTCTGCTAAAACAGTGGTGCAGCCGCACAAAGCAAACAGTCTTGAACAACAGAAAATAAAGTGCTTTCAGATATCACTCTAGCAGGGATGAATGGCATTTACAAGTAATTGTTATTGCCATTTAATTCAGCTCCCAACAAAATGGCTTTTCACAGAAACACATCAACACACCAGTATTCACTCAGACACAAAGCTTCCATCACCTCTACAGAGAGACGCTTGGGTGGCCTTCTCCCATTCGCACCAGTGTCGGTTTTAATGAGGAGCTAATGCCATACCGTTTAAAAAAAACACATATCTGCACCTGTGTCACAGCCAGAACCCAAATGGATTTATATTTAGACGTCTGAAATGTCTCCCTCTTCCACAGGAGTAGCGACACACACTCTCCCATCCTGCCCTCCCTGCCTCCCACAAGCTCCTCTGACAGGCAGAAAGGCCACAATGAATTCTTGACATCCATTCGTGTTAATTACAATGGCTTCACCAGTACGACTGGAAACGTGTAATTATCAGCACCTCGGCAAGTGGAAGGCCTGTGTTTTAGCCGCTCACAGGGAAACAGTTCCACTTAGACTATTTCTTCTTTAGACAACGAGGGCGTGAGCGGAGTCCTTAAAATTTCGGTGTCAGCCAATGTGTGGCCTGCGTGTGCTCTAAGTGTTTCCTATGAATAATGTGGAGCTACACGATACAGCGCTAGGAGACTTTGTAACCTTTCTTCTCACACTTCATGAAGACTCGTGTATACTTTAAAGTGAGAGATTTTAAATGTCCAAACAGGAGAGGAAGGGAGAGGAGTTAGAAAAACCTTGATTGAGATCAGGATCTGCCTTTGAGCTTCTTGCTCCCTGCCTGGTCCCATAATCTTTTCTATCCCGCTGTCACACATAACTGGTTTATTGAAGTCACTGGCTCACCACCGCTCACAGTCTCACATAAACTCCAATCACCCTGAATAATTGATGCAAAAAACTAAAACAAAACAAAAAAAGGGAGAACTGAACACCCCAAACACGATATAATCTCTCACCCGCCTACCTACCCAGCATGGGCCCAAACACACACGGGCTGCTCATTGCATCTGTTCACAAGACACTCTTGCCAAAGACAGAAAAAAATAACTGGCCTGTGCATCCTGCCTCCTCTCTCTCCCCGGCATCTCTATTGTGCTTGAACAGAATAGAGTGCTATGACAGAGATCAAACTAAGGCAGGACTCCCGTGTGCTCATCCTGGGTGTGAAGTGCAAACGCTCTGGGGAACCTTTCTGCTAAAACTGCATCACTAAAACATGCAGATGACACAGAGTTAAGCTTGGACACAGTGTCCACAATAGAAAAAACTACAGCACGAAATAAAACTGAATTAAACTAATCCCACTTCATTTCTTAGAAGCAAAGAGTATAAGACTAAAACTGTTACTATGGAACTTAAAGCCATCACGCAAATTTTCCATCAGTGGCTCTGAGAAAACGTTTTCCTAGAGCACGTCACTATTTAGACGGATACATGTGGCGGAGAGAAGCGCACATATTTGTTTTTACTTTTAAAGTTGCATACGTGGAAAATACTCCTAAATGTATATCAGTCACATAAAGATTAATATTGCACCGTTGTTTTCTATCAAGAACACGGTTTAACTGCGTGTAATAGCCACGAGATAATGAGCTCATCAGAGAGCTCCTGCTTGTTACTCACGGGTGCCATCGAAGCGGGTGGCTATGGTGTCCAGGAAGGTGTTTTGCGGGGCCAGTAGCCCTCTCATTACTGGCATCCTGCTCCGGGTAGACTGGGTCCTCCTGCCTCTGCACCCTGGGGCAGCGCTTGACTCCTGCTCAGACCCGAAACTCGGCAGGAAGCGAGAGGTGCCCGGTGCGCATCCCAGCCCCTGGAGAAGCGCACCGATTCGAGATACGCGCGGTGGCTCCACCTTGGCACCGCGGGGGTTGTGACCATAATCAACTCAGCACAGAGCGAGTCTTAACCGTGGGATGCACCTGTGCACCTCCCAACGGGGGTGAAACAACCAAACAAATAAAAACGCCAGTGTGCGCGCGCGCTGTTACGAGACAAGGATGGATGCAAGTTTTGGTGCTGATGGTGAGTGGAGGTAATCTTATAGCTGCAAGCTCCTCCTCAACTCTCTCTCTCTCCCTCTCTGCGTTGTTATCTTGCCACAACTGAGAGCAGATGCCGAGTCACATGACGCCTTTCGGGTCCTTGCCAAGCCGTGGTCCTGTTTCAAAGTGGAGGTGGGAAACAAAAAAGAGACTGGTTTGGAAGCCAGTGGCCTTTTCCTCGATATGATCTGTAAAATCCAATTAAACGCAGCTACCTGTTGGGTGGGGGAGAAACGCTCCGTTTGCTGTTTGCTGGAAGCGAGCCCTGCGGAGGCTGTGTAAGTGCTGGAGGCTGGATTACACAAAAGGCATCTTTGCGCATCTTACAGTGTCTTTATGAATCCGGTTCCTAAAGTTAGAAATGAACACGGAAAGACCTGCACATTGTATTTCTGGCTTTAACGTTTCATAAGGGTGCTATCAATCAGGATACAAGATAACTGGACTGTTCCGCTCGCTCTTGGGTTTCCTCAGACCGCATGGATGCGTGCAGTTGAATACAGCGGAAGGAAGCTCAGATCTCGTATTAAAGTCTGCTTCCGCCATCTCCTGGTGGAACAGCGCAAGTTAACCGGATAGTATCTTGTCTGAATTACTGTAGTACAAATTTTATTATCTGAAACCAAATTCTGTATCCTAAGTCCTTTTGTTGAATCTGTCACTTTTCTTGGAAAAGCATAATCAGTCTTAACCTTGTTAACCCGATTTCGTTTGTAGTTTTTCAGAATTCCTAAGAAACATTTCTCGAAACATTTCACTCTCAAATCTCAAGTTTCACAAAACGTCTGAGGGGGAAAAGGGAGGGTTTCCTTTTTTGTCGAGAACTCTGAGGAAAAAGTCAGAATTCTGACTTTTATCTCTTTCAGAATTCATCTCAGAAAAAAACAAAACGCACCCTCACTTTTCCCCCCAGTGGCCCAAATCATGTTTCATGTGCCTCACTAACACATCACGATAAGATAGAATCAGATCAGTTCTTACATTAAAACATGTTTCCTGCACATTGAAAAAAGCCACATTGGGTGGTTCGAGCATCTGGTTCGTCAAGGTGAGGTCTTTCAGCTGTGTCCAGAGCAGGTGGACCAGGACACGCTGACTTGGGAATGCCGAGGTGTCCCCGTGGCCTTGATAAGTGGCAGGAAAATGATGGATAGAGTACAGTATTTGAAGTTTTAGCATTTCACGTTTATTACTTACAATATAAAATATAAATAAAACACAATATAAAACTAATAAATATGCCGTGTAACATTTTACCTCTTGCTGTTCATGGTAAAATTAATATAAGTAATAATTTCCTTTTGGAACATGACAATGCTGACCATGTGCTATCTAGGACAGATATCTCTCTCCCAGACACCTCCAGATTCAAAAAATGATCAGAGAGACTCGTGCAGTATTATTCAACCACTAATGTTTCCTGTGAAGATGGAACCAAATGTTTTTGTTGTTCTTGTTTTCCACATTTCCTTGACCGAGGTGTGTCTGTCACATTTTTGGTTTGGTTTCTCTGTTTCTCTGCTCTCACTTTTTTATCTCAGCCCACCCTCTCTGAGCACAGTAATCAGTAATCAACCTACATGCCAGTCATCTAGCAATCAGCCCTCTGCTACAAAAGCCAAGCACAAACTGCATGCTTTGCTCATACACCTTGGTCTTGCCTACTGATAGTCTACAGCTTTGTTTGCCTGCCAGTCTTTCAAAGTTTAACTTTCATTGGAGTAAAATTTCATTGTGACATGTAGAAAACATCATGCCAGGTATCGCTGTCCTGATTGGTCCTGCAACAGGAGCGATGAAGCTGCCCTTTCTATCCTGCTCTCTGTGTTATTATAATGGGTGCTTGATGGCGGCAGGGTAAATACACAGTGCACAGGATGCAGTAGGTGGAGGTCGGTAATCGGATCATTTTTCCTTGCTCAGTAGACCATGGATTTAATTGATAACGTTTAATATTCTATAAAATGCAGGGAGATGCAAAGGAAGATGCAACATTAGGCTCAAAACACAAGCACGATGTATAATAATATGACTGAGCTAAATTACTGTGAATGAAAATAATGCCAAAGAAATGTTACTGTCCTCGCTGACTGTGACTTCTTCTGTAACATGGCACAAACTGTCTTTGTACCTCACAGAGGAGGCAGTAAGGTAAAGATATGAGAAGAGAGGAGTTAAGACATTATTTAAATCACACAAACAGTAAATGGCAAAACATGGAGCGAAGGAGGTGGTCACTTCTAAAGGAATGCTTATGTGTAGACACCGTCTCTCACCATGGTTTGTATATTCTGTCTGTGGCCAACAAGGGTGCAAGCACAAACCCTCCATCTGCTTCATGAATCATGAACTCTCCTAAGCCTCCTCTCTTCCTATTCCTCTGCATTTTGACACATCCTTCATAATAGCATACTGATTTTGGTTTCCATGTCACAAGCTGGATGTTCTATAGATGTCTCATAGAGCATGTCTTTGAGGAAAAAGATGGGTTTGTAATTCTGTGAAATGCTGTGTGAACACATAATAAAAATAAAAAGAATAACATTTGGTACTGTAAAATTGGTGATATTATCATAAGTGCTTCATATTATCATGAAAACACTGAGGCTGAAAACCAGGCTGTGATCTTAAGGTCCTCAAGAATAAAAACAGGCCTGTGTCTGAAGTGGAAATTAGTGGACTTCAGAACAAATGGAAATCACTGTCAGTTTACAGAGTTTGTCTCTGCATCCACCCATGCAAGTTAAAACTGCCTCCTGTGGCCCTCGTGGATGTAGAGCCAATAATTAATTAGCTAGTTTGAGATGGACTGTGACAAAGCATACAATTCTGCTGGTCTGTGAAGACACCATTAACACTGAAACACACTCTCGCTGGCTACTTCATTAGGTACATTTTGCTAGTACCAGGTTGGACCCTATTTTGCCTTCAGAACTGTCGTAATGTTTTGTGGCATACATTCAACAATGTCCTGGAAACATTCCTGAGAGATTTTGGTCCATCTTAGTGCATTTTCTGTATATATTTTGGCTCCACATCCATGATGTAAATCTCCTGCTCCAACTTTAACCCAAAGCTGCTCGAGTGACTGTGGAGGCCATTTGAGTACTGTAAGCTGACTGTCCCATTAAGACTACAGGTGCACTGTAGTCTTAATGGGACAGACACGGTTAGCAATACTCAGGTAGGCTGCAGTGTTTAAACTATGATCAGTTGGTTTATACCTTATTCTAACCCTACAGCCCTACAATGTTGCAGCTGAAATCAAGACTCAGAAGTCCAGACAACATTATGTGGATCTTGATCTTGAACCTGTGTAAACTGTAGTCTCAGTTGCTTGTTCTTAGCTGACATGAGTGTGGTCTTCTGCAGCTGTAGCCCAACTGCTCCAATGTTCAATGTGTTGTTTTGACCGGTGCACTTCCTCATAGCTTGGTTGTAACAAGTGGTTACTGAGTTACTGTTGTCTTCCTATCAACTCAAAGCAGTCTCCTCTGACCTCTCTACATCAAAGTGTTTTCCCCATAGAATGGATAGAGAGATACTCTGAGCATCTCTCAATGTCTCTCTGTCTCTCCGGTGAGTGTATGTACGTTTGTGGCAGCCCTGGGGCATGGCAGTTAATCAGGATGGTGAAGAACTACTTTATAAAGTTAATTATTCTGAATCTGGTTTTGATGCTGTTTGATCACAGCTTTGCCTCTTTTCTGTTAATAAGAAGCTTACAAAGACTGTGCTGTGAAGCGTTTGAGCCAATTCAGTTACCAACACATCAGAAGACAAATACCAGGCAAACCAGATAACACTCACTGATAATGCTAACACATGTAAATGTAGCACATGTATCAAACTGCCCATGTGTTATAGGGGGAAAAAACATAACACACTATTCTTCACCAAATTAATCTCAGCACAAAATTTAATAATGATAAAAGACTCTTGCACAGGCTACAGTGATGACCACATTTGATGTCTACTTGTGAATGTTAGGTGACTCTAAAGGGTGGACTCGTGGCAGAAACACACAGAGACTCGGGAGTGCAGTGAGTGAGGTTTATTTACAGTGACAGGGTAAATGTACGATGATGAGGAGAAAACGAAAGCACAGAGCTGGGGGCTGGTGGCGTACTTGAGCGATCTAAGGGAGAAGGACAAAACAGAGTTAAGGGGTGACTGTTATAGCGGACGCCCTGGACCACTATCTCTGAAACATGATTCGGTACTGTTCCCTGGTAATAACGTCCGGTCAGAGACGGGGAATGATGTCAGAGTGGAAGACCTTTATTTACCACGAGCCCATGTCCAACACCAACACACACTCTCGCTGGCAAGTAAGGATGTGGTTCTGCAATTAATACAAATAAGAAATAACATAAACATCTCTCTCTCTTGTTTAGCATTTCTCACACTTCAGTATTACAGAGAACACCATACCAGATTACAAATGGACAGAACCAGATAACAGGAAGGAGCTTAGCATAATAACATAACAGGTTTCATAGACACAGAATCATAATCAATTTAGGCCAATTCCCTCATTTGTGAGTCAACACCACCCTCTAGTGGACACAATTGCTCACTCAAACGCCGCCATGTGTACGCAGGCTTTATAAACAAGAACAGATTCGTATGCTAGCTTAGTAACTCCATCATAGTCATTTAGGCAGCTCACATTAATTTTCTTAGAGACAGGGATGGTGGTTGTCCTCTTAAATCATTTTGGGACAGCAGACTGGAGCAGGGAAAGGTTAAAAATGTCTGTGAAGACACCTGCCAGCTCATGGGCACATGCTTTGAAAACCCGACCTGGAAAGTTGTCTTGTCCAAGAGCTTTTCGAGTGTTTACTTTCCTGAAGTATTTACACACGACTGCCTGAGATATTTGAAGAGGGCAGCTCTCCTCTTCCAGCAAAAGCTCCTGAGATATATGTTTATCAAAGAGTGCATAGAAGGTGTTAATCTCATCAGGTAGAGAAGCAGTTACCTCCCTGACTCTGCCGCTGTTTCCTTTGTAGTCTGTGATGGTGTTCAGATCACTCTATATGTTATTGGTGTTGGAGTTGCTGTAGCAGAGTTCCACCTTTTCTTTGTACTGTCCCTTGGCCGTCTTTATTGCTTTCCTGAGTGCATACTGGGATGTTTTGTATTTATCTGGGTCTCTAGATTTAAAGCCCGCAGTCCGTGCTCTGAGCGCTGCGCAGACCTCTCTGTCAACCCACGGCTTCTGGTTGGGGTAGGGTTCATACAATAGCCCGTGGTACAACGTCATTGACGCATTTGTGAATAAAGTCTGTTACGTACTCAGATTAATTGTTGACATTGTTGTCAGCGGCAGCCCAGAAGACTTCCGAGTCTGTGATGCTGAAGCAGTGATGCAGGCCACTGTCTGATTGGTCGGTCCAGCGTTGAACTGAATGTCATGGGCTGGTTGCTTTTCAGCTTCTGCCTATAGGCTGGCAGCAGGAGAACCGGGGAGTGATCTGATTTTCCAAAGGCAGGTCGGGGCGGGCTTTGTAGGCATGTGCGTATGGAGAATAAACATGGTCTAAGATGTTCTCACCATGCGTTGGAAAGTTTAAGTGCTGGTAAAACTTCGGCAGAACTTTCTTCAAGTCGCCAGCAATGATAAAAGCAGTCTCCAAGTGTAACGTTTCCTGCTGGTTGATAATATCAAACAGTTCGTCCAGTGCCTGTGTGGTTTCAGCGTGGGGGTTGGGATATAAACAGCAGTACAGAATACCCCCGTAAACTCCCTGGGCAGATAAAAGGGACCTCATCTGATCATAAGGTGTTCAAGATCAGGAGAGCACCCCGACGAAACTGTCTGTACATCAGTGCACCACCGTTTGTTGGTCATTGTGCACACGCCACCTCCCCTACATTTACCAGAGTCCTTTGTTCTGTCCTGGTGGTCAATGGAGAGTTCCTCGGGGACAATGGCCACGTCAGGGATGGAAGGGTCCAGCCATGTCTCTGTGAAAACAAAGACTTTGTAGTTCTTAATGTCCCTTTGGAAAGTCAAAGGAGATTGCAAAGAAAAGCGTCTGGACTTCTTTAAGTTGCTTGAAGACGTTTCGCCTCTCATCCGAGAGGCTTCTTCAGTTCAGAACTGGAAGACACAGCTTATCTCACAGGAGTAACATAATTTTACTCACCCTTCCATTCACTACAATCGTCCTCTCGTCCGTCAGTGCATCAGATGACTACTCAAGCTCTGGGTTCATTGCTTTTCCTCCAGCAATCAAAGAAACACACTGAAAGTCACGCCGGCGCTTCAGAGAGGCCGAATGCTGACAACCTTCTAGCAGTTTTCTCACCATCCGACATGCAGCCCGCTACGTTGATCCATCCAGTCAGCTCATCTCTGATAAATCCAGTTATGAAGTGATTTCGGAGGCCCGCCACTTCAGCAAAAACCAGTGGGGTCGCCAACCAGCGGGGTCGCCAACCAGCGGGGTCGCCCACCAGCGAATGAGCAGCTCCTCTCATGTCACTCTGAAACGGACCCACACGCTGAGCAAGTTAGCCGAAAAGCCGACAGACATCAGCACCGAACCCAGAAGCCACACCGTACCCATGCTCCCAAGCAAATCGCAGCTCCAACAGCAAAAGCTACAGCATACTTCATAGCTCCACCCATCTGGCAGCGCCAGTTAGCAGGGACAAGCTCAGCTTTGTGCTCCTTCCTCCTAACACCATTTACTGGAAGCTGGAAATCTGTTGCTCTACTGTTTCTCCATTGCCGTGGTGTTTTCTATCCCTCATTTTGCTAAAGGGTTAACTGATGGCACGACCATAGCTGGACTGGCCATCAGGCATTTGCCCGGTGGGCCGATGGTGATTTTTTGTTTTTATGGGCCGATGACTTCATTTTATGTATTTATTTATTTTTGTAACCGTATAAACAATGAAAGGTGGTGAATTGGCCAGATGCTGGCTGATGTGTCAAAATAAGTCAGTTGTTTAGTGGTGGCTATAGCAGAGCTTCCGAGGCGGCCGCTGGTCCGAGCTGAATTTCAGGTAAGAAGTTATGACCTGCAGTCTAGCTGGGTCAGATATAAACCAAGTTTAGGTGTAGTTCATTTTCATTTTTACAGTCAATAACTTGTACTGCGTACTAGCTAGCATGACAGAGTTTCTATACAGCTGGGTGGGTGCTATGATGTTACTGATAGTGAACTTTATTTTATTCATAAGGTTAGTTAGTAGAGTTGCCAACCGTTCGGTAAAAAGTGGAATCGTCTCGTATTCAGAGAAAATATTACACGTTTCGTATTGAGCTGAAAAGGAACAGTTTGTACCGTACTTCAGCTAGAATGGAAAAAGACACAAAGCTGGAGTTATTCTGCCTTTACGCTGTCAGCTGCTTCTTCTTCGCTCATTCTCTCCCCCTCCCTCTCCCGTTTCTACTTCAATCATGAAACTGATCAGTGATCAGCTGATCGGCTTTTCTCTCTTGTTTGTTTATCGCCCACTTTGCGCCAGAAAGAGGAACCCAGCGGATGTCGCGCTAAACAACAGCAGCACGTTTAAGCTTGATCAGCTGTTGTTAGAATTTATTTAATATTAATTTCTAGCATCAGCTGATGTTTGCTGGAGCCACAGCTGTAAAAGCTGCTGGTCATGATGTCGGTTTGGATATGTGGTGAGAGGGAAACATGAAGATGAAACCAGGAGATGTCCTTACTGGATCATCAGAGCTGAACAGATGATGGAGAAACAGGTTTACCTTTTAGGTGACATGAATGAGTTGAAGGGAAGTTATGAACTGTTTCTGAGAGACAAATAACACCAGGATCCTTTTTTAGGTAGCTGACAGCTGGTAACTGTGCAGGGGCGGGTCTAGCAAAGTTTTGCCAGGGGGGCAGGTAGGGCATTAACAGGGAAAGGGGGGCATAAAGAAATACTTTTCTTTCTTATTCTCATTTAAAATGTCTAGCTTTTAATAAATAATTGTCTGAATCTTACAACTAACATTTTAATTTGATGTAAAATGTATAGAAATCATACATATACCAACAAGACAGTGTATATCATTGTCACAAC
Source organism: Rhamphochromis sp. 'chilingali' (assembly GCF_963969265.1). Classification (NCBI taxonomy): domain Eukaryota; kingdom Metazoa; phylum Chordata; class Actinopteri; order Cichliformes; family Cichlidae; genus Rhamphochromis; species Rhamphochromis sp. 'chilingali'. Next base: position 25,244,488 of record NC_137941.1, on the reverse strand, counting down.
AGCGTTCGTTTTCATTCCAAGGCTTTATGGCTTTAATACCTGGTGGGCCGGTCTCTAGTCAAAATGCCTGGGCCGATTTTTGGTCCCAGTCCAGCCCTGGGCACAACACGCAGTGAATTAATCTGAGAAGGTGCATTAAAAAATAAATGGCCGGGCCAGCGGTGCAGGGCTCACAATAACATTATCAGCTGATGCATTCAACAGAGATCTATTAAAGTTTGTTTGCTGCTTGTGTGATTACAGATGCAGGGAGAGTTATGCTTCCCAGGTTTCCACTGATGACTGAGCCTTCAACCTGCAGCAGATAGAGGACGTTCAAGAAGCTGCTGCTGTCCCCGTCCAAGAAGATGCCACGTTCTGCACCCCGCACTTTCTGGGCCACCAGCTGGACGTCATCGCCGTCGTCGTCGGCCCCCACAACTGTTTCCCCGTCGCCGCCCGCACGGTCGGCCCCCAGAACTGTTTCCACGTTGCTGCTGTTGCCGTCCGCACGGTCGGCCCCCTGAAATGCTTTCCCCTTGGCTCCTGTACTGTCGGGACCGGGGTCGGCCCCCTGAACTATGTTTCTGGACTCTATTCCCTGCAGCCCATGGTTGTTATTGGCCCACCTGTTTTGTGCTTTTCATGGACATTTTGTGTTGGACTATTTTCTGAGTTCCTGTGATGGACATTTTGGTTTTGTTCCTTATATAAAAGAAGAACTTTTCCCCTCGGTTCCTCCTCCATCAAATCTCTTTCAAGTACAGGGCAATTCAAAATCGATTTAGGCTACGTCCACACGTACACGGGTATTTTTGAAAACGGAGATTTTCCGTTTTCGTTTTAAAAAATAATCCCGTCCACACGTAAACGCAGAAATGAAGGAAAACGCTGCTAGGAACATGCCAAAGCAACAGGTGGCGATATATTCCCAACCGTGCAGAAATGTTGGCCAATCAGAAGTCTAGAAGCCTCGGACAGTAACTGTGTGTGTATATGTAAGCATTTAAACACTGCAGAGAGTACAATTAACAGTAACAGTATTGTAGAAATTCATTTCACCGAAACAATAACGTGGCGCACAGTGCGATGTCAAAAAAGGCGCACACCTTTGACACTGCGTTTTCTCTGTTTTCTCCATTTTTCTCGTCCACACCTAAATGCAAAAACGAAAGGTGCAAATGCATAGAAAAATCTGCGTTTTCAAAAATACCCGGGTACGTGTGGACGTAGCCTTAGTCTGTGTGTGGATGGATTTATGTGGATGGACTAAAGAATTTTAAATGAAACATGAAAGCACATAGTGCTCAAAACTTTAGCTGTCTGTGACAATGAACTAAAATAATAATATTTGTCAGGTTACATGGTTGAAAGTTATCACTTCATAAGATCACTCAGCAGTAACATGATTGTAAGTACAAGCTCCTGTTTGACTCTCTAAAAAAACCTTTCATATTTGAATGTCCTGAAGTGCACAGTGTGATGTAAAAAAGTAGAAGCTAAAAGTACAAAGAGTATATTATATTCTGGATCTAACAGAGATCCAGTGGAGAGAAGCCCAACAACTACTCTTTCAAGAATTTTTAGATGAAAGGAAAGTTGGAGACTGGCCTATAATTAGCTAAGGCAGCACGCTCAAGAGATGGCTTTTTAAGTAAGGGTTTAACTACTACCAGTTTGAAGGCTTGTGGTACATCATTCATATGATTGAGCCATATGATTATTACTCCATTATAAAATATTATATTTTTACCATATGTCATAAAAATTATGACTGTCATAACTTTTTATTACTTCCTATATTGTGTCCTGTGTCATAAATCATTTGCTTCACAGAAAGTGTGTGTGTGTGTGTGGGGGGGGGGGGGGGGGTTCTCTCTAGCCTGGCTACAGTCATGAAGAGAAACCTAGGGTTTTCTTCAAACAGTGATGAATACTGAGATGTTCTTGCTTTTCAGAGGGCTTTTTCATAAAGCAGCAAACCATTTTTTTCAGGCCAAATGATGATCTTCTAAATTTGGGATACATCATTTCCTCTCCAGCTTAAAAGTTATCTGCTGTAAGTTGTGCATTTGAGGGTTATACCAGGGAGTCAAGTACCTCTGACTTGAGGCTCTCTTTTTTTACAGGAGCTACAGTATCCAGAGTCATACATATAGTGATGGGGTAAAATTATTAACAAGATAATAAGCTGGTTCTTTTCCATTTTGAGAGAAGATAGTTGAGTCTAATAACAGATTAAATGCCGTGCTGATGGGGTTATTTTTAGCAACTACATGGATGTTAAAATCTGCAACATCATAAAATTCTACTGGAAAAACAGAAAAGCTAAAAGGTATCTCAACTCTCCAGAAAAACAAATGTAACAGGGCTCTGGTGGGGCATCATTGTTTTTTTACATTACTATTTAGCTAACCAGATACCATATAATATGAAACTGATTAACTCAAATCCAGTCCACAACTCCTGGATAGAATTAGAACAAATAGATTGTAACAACCTCAAATTTCCTCTCTTACTCTTTTAAATGCAATAACAGTTTCAAAAAACAGTTGATCTCCACCTCAACAGCTTGATGGAAAACCCTTGGGATTGCAATTCTTTGGCATAATCTCCAATTTGGCACAATCCAGATTTTCAGATTAACAGAGCAACTCTTCACTTTAGAACATGGGAGAAGAAAAGAATCTCACATTTTCATCACACCTTTATAGATACTAGGCTCATGTCAGTCTCTAAGCTGTTTCAAATATTAGACAAAAGAAATATTCTCTACTACCTACAACTTAAAAATGCAATTAAGAAAAGATTTCCTATGCTTCACATAACTGTACAAACACCTACATTTGCAAAGGACATCTCACCTCTTTTCCCAAAAAACAAAAAAACTCTCTTTCAACTACATAAATAAATTTTTGTCACAAAATCAATATACATACCCATCTCCATGCTTGACTTTGTATTCAATGTATTCAAAACACTGCAGGCACATATTTTCATGCGCTACGGCTGTGTTCACCTGTTCAGCACTCAAAATCTTTCCTCTGTCTTGGGCTGCAGAATCCCATTGTCTCCTCATTTGTGCTTACTCATTCACATAACTTCAATTAGTCTTCCAACCAAACAAGGTAAACCCACACTCAAAGCCAATAATACTTATCAACTGGAAAAAGAAACAATCACTGAGCATTAATCATTGGTTGAATATCCTAATTGAGCACATATCAATGGAAAGAGTATCTGCCTCTTTAAAGAAAAGTATGACACAGTTTATTGAAACATGGTCTCCATTCATTAACTTATTAGATATGACTCTAGAAAGCTGATTTTGCCTGTGATCGAATTCCACAATGGATATTCTTAATTGTCCTTTCTAAGCATATCATTAATTCTAATTGGGTCTCTATATTGCTCTATCGTTAACTCTTCAATTCTGTTTTGCAGTTTCAAGATCTCAGTCAGGATTGGTGGCTCTGACTCCACTTCCGTGTCTGACGTGGGGTTGGTTTTGGACATCACCTGTCTTGATTCTTTTAATGCACAGTACTAGTTTAGCACACATTGACACATTTAACTCATAACTATATCTATGTAATGCACAGTAGGACTCTCTGTAGGTGTTAAGGGCAGGTTGGGATGCTGTTGGCGAGTCACGTTGCTGGATCAACTGGGAGAATAGGGGTTACGAGACTTGTGGGTTGGTCATATGGAGGTTTATTTTATTTTCCTGTATTGTCTCTTGTCACCAGGTGGGTCGAGAGTGGCACTGAATACGTGGGGCAGTGGGGCCGGAGGCTGCCTGATTCTTTCCGACTTGGCTCTCCCTCCCCTTTTCTTTCCATTGATCTGCCTCACATGTGTTGCCTGTGTGTTCCAGCCCCAGGGTCCTCCCTGCGCGCCTGCTCCCTTGTCCCTTTTTTCCATCTCTCTGTGTTGGCGCTGGTTGGTAATTCTTTTCTGAGCCCCCCCACCCCCCCACCCCCTTTCTGAGAGAGAAAATAAAAGAAGAACTAATCCATATAATCCATATCCATAATCCAATAATTGGCTGCATGATTCACCAGCTGACACTCCAGGAAGGACACACACTATTGGCGCACTACCCCCTAAGATTTTTTTGCCATGGGGTTACAATGAGCCTTCACATTTCTTTTTGGCGTTGTTCCTTCTTGTTTTCCTCTTCCATGCAAGTGTCATGACTCACTTTCGGCAGTTTTGCACTACATCTGGGTGGTCCATTGAACTTTTCATTTCTTGGCCAAAGGCTGAGCGTAGAATGTCATCACGAGAATGCTTTACTGGGAAATCTCCTGTGGAGTGAATTACTGCAGAAGGGTCTGCTGAGACATCACAGCCATCTTCTCCTCCCAGAGTCGGACGAGGTTGACTGAGCGTAACAAAAACACTACAGATCTCTATCAGTCATGAACGCACACTGCCCCAAGACATTATTAAACCCCGACCAATCTGTTCCCAGAATTAAGGGATGCATCAGGTGGGATTCTGACCATGGCCTAAATTCTTTGTGTTTTGCCCTTGTAGTTCATTTCTGGCAGTACTATGAGATATTTATGAATGTCCCCATGCACACACCTAACCTCCACCCACTCTGCCTCTTTGATGGGTTTGATGGACCAGAAATGAATGCAGTCCCTCCACGAATTGCTCCATCACCACGAGCTTAGCCAGCTCAGCCTCCCTTTACCTGGGACCAGGTTGTAGCCATCGAGTCACCACATCATAAAGATCCCTGATGTGTGGAAAGGGCCAGGCCCATCCAGTTGTCCTGAAAGTGGCGATGGTGGTTCTCTGGGTGAGGCCTAGGTGATTCACAAATAACCAGCAGCCATCTGCAAAACAGGCAATTTTTGTGCTTTTTATCAAAGTTTAATTTACCCATTACCCCCAAAGAATATTCAGTGGTGTTTGACACAATAATAAGAGGTGTGCTGCAAAGCCCAGGAAACTGAACTAAATTTGGCTACATATAGGAAAATTTTGCTTAAGCAATAAAGTTAAGAAAGTTTATTTTAAAATCCTAGATAATATATACCCAGTTAAAGACATTGCAGAAGTTTAGGCCCTGCATTAGCATTTCAGTTTCAGAGTCTTAGGTGACAATGTATGCTAGGTGATCGCCTCACATAGTCTCTCTCAGTTATAATATGTTCTTAATATGAGTTATACACTAAAAAAATCATCTGTAAAATATATCATTTGTTTTATTAGTGTATATATGTGTTATAATGATTTACAACCAGTGTTAGGCAAGTTACTTTGAAAAGGTAATTAGTTACAGTTACTAGTCACTTCTTCAAAAAAGTAACTGAATTAGTAACTGAGTTACAATATCATAAAAGTAATTAATTACTAAGAAAAGTAAATATTGTGTTTCTTTAAAAAATGTTTAAATATGTAAAACAACTTGAATCCAGCCTTAATCAAAGTTACTAAAACAATAAAAAATAAATTACTAAACATACTTGAACATACTAAAACATATATGCAACTCTCTGTTATAAAACTAAATATATAATTGAAGTAAATAAGCACCTAACAGAAATAACTAACAGTAAACATTAATATATATGTATACAAACTATTCAAATGTTACTGTGATAATATAACAAAACAGCAATCAGATAATATTTTATAGTTGTAGAGAGAATTATTTTTAAAAAATTTGTAATAAATAATACAATAAAACATAAACAGGCTGCAGCTGACTATCAAATAAGTATTAAATTAAATTATGCTTTTAGCAATGTAGTGCAAATTAAATGAGCCAAACTGTAACAACTTTAGAGAACTCTGGCTAAACAAGTATTTTCTTCAACACAAAAGTAAATAGTTGAGGTGATTTCAATTTAATACTGAAAAAGTACACTGTATAATAAAACTAAAACGTTTTTATAAGGTATAAAAATGTAATCAGGTAATACAAAGTGTCAACTCCATGGCCATTTACAATCTATTTGAAGTTCTTGCAGTAGATGTATATGTATGTCCTCTGCTTTTTTAAAACATGAAGAATTCTTATTTGTCACATCCACAAACCCCTCACATCCATTCATCCTAGCCGTTAAAAAACCAGTGGTAGTATCTCAAAACAAGGAGCTTCTCATATTTCTCATCAGAGAGTCTGTTCCTCTTTGGAGAGAAGACGAGCTAAACAGTCCAAGGCTAAAGAGTGTGTCTACTGGGGCACTGGATGGCGTGGCTGCATTGTATCTGAGTGAAATATTCCTTATCAGTACATATCTATTCAGAGAGTCCATTCCATGTGATCCTGATTTGAAATAATCTATGACTTGACTTTCTGCAGTAGTAGAGGTGTCGTCCTCATCTTCAAAGGAAAAAAAGTCATCCTCTGTGGTTGAGTCTGTGCTAAGTTGGCATGTTGGTGTGCTGGTACCTGCTCGCTGGTCTTTGTCAAGGACAATTTTCCGGCACCCTGCCAGCAGACTTGCCTTGGCCTTGTCTTTCCTTTCCTGTGTCCGCAGGCAATGTAGTTTGAACTTGGGCAGAGTCACAGCAGCCAAGAGAGCATCTTCACTTTCCAACACCTCTGAAAATCTTGTTTTCTGAAAGTAAAGTATGTAAAGCATATATTATACAACCTATCTATACACATAAACACACACACCACATTATATATCATGTGCATCTTTAAAAATATATTGCATTTGACATTAAATTTTTCATAATTGTTCTTTTTAAAGTTCTTACTGTGACGACTGCCTCTGGAAGATTTTCAAGAATTTGCAGGTCACTGCTCAACTCCAGGGTCTTAAACATCAATGTCTCCAGTGTGGGTAGCAGTATCCCATAAAAAGTGTTGTCTTCTCCCTGAAGAATGTCCAGGTCCACTGTAAGTGGCCTCATGGCAGTGCAGTACTCCCTGATGAACTGATGTTCCCGCTCTGTCATGGCGGTCAACCCAAACTTGGAGAAGATGGTGTTCAGCTCAACCAGAGAAATCTCACAGATTTGAGGCAAGGAATCATAAAACAAATTCCATCTTGTAGTGCAAGGAACTAGCAGTTTCTTTCCAATAATGCCATCCACTGTCTCTGCAGCCACTGTTGAACGACTGGCCTTGTTCCATAACCCTGTTCACTTTGTGGTAGCACTTCTATATACTGCCTTTGTTTCTGTTTGTGAAAGTAGCCACTTGTCAACATCATTACAAGAAACAAGACTTAATGTGTGCGATGCACATCTCTGGTGTGGCGGCAGAGTGATCATCACACCTACATTATCATCATTGTCATTATCATCACCAACACTGTTTGTAAAAGTTACCTCATCCTCATCATTCTCAGAGTCATCCTGCTAAACTGGCTGGTACTTTTTGAAGGCCTTGACAAAATTAGAGCCATTGTCCATCACAGTTGATGTTATTTTGTGGGACATGCCATAGTGTGAGTGAATGTTGCTGGTATCTTGGCAATAAGAGACTTGAAGGAATCTGACTCGACTGTTGATAAAGGCAGCATGTTCTCAACGACATACCTGGCTATCAATTTGTTTAATTCAGTCTGTGTCACAGTCAGAGATGTTTGTGGAGAAGAGAAATCAAGCTTAGACTGCTTGGATTGCGTCACTCCATCTCCATTGCTCGCTGAGCTCATGTTAGCCTCACCTGGGTTTGAGCTGTGCCTGCTAGCATCAACACCATCATTCTTGGCGACCAGTTTTGTTGAAGCATGTGACGTTGAGCTTCGTAAGATTTGAATTGCTTGTAACTGATGTGGAAAGGCACTTTGTTCCATGGCATAGGCTACATTTTACATACAGATTCTTGCCTTTTATCTCTTTGAGTGAAAAATGTCTGTACCTCCACTTAAAAAAATGCTAACTTCGAATTATTCATTGACTTTTGTTACTGTGCTATCTGTTTGTATGTGAACATCTGCCCAAGTCTACCACTGATTGGTTTTCCAATGACTACCTTACTCTTACCCAGCCAATCAGCAGCACTCGTGCGATTCTTTTGCCCTCCTACCTCCCAGTAAGCGGAAGACAGATGGAAAAAATAGTAACGCATCCGTACCGCTTTTTTCTTGTTAGTAACGGTAACGGTGTTGTAACGATAGAAATAGCAATTAGTTAGATTACTCGTTACTGAAAAAAGTAACGCCGTTAGTAACGGTGTTACTTGTAACGCTGTTATTCCCATCACTGTTTACAACATTATATTAGGCAGAAAACTTAACAAATAACTCAATGAGGGCACTGTATCATGTTTTGATGAAAAAAACTTCACCTGCTTCATTCAACTTCTGCTGCTCCTGGGAAAATATCATATTCACCAAACCACATATTAATCACGTCTGTCAAGAACTTCTCCAATGCAGCACCACAGTCAAAGTACTTGCAAACAAAGAGGCAATTAAAATGAATGATATGTTGTAGAAATGTTATGTAAAGTTGTGATTCTCTATTATATTTATTTTGTATTATTGTTCTGTTATTATTCTTTTAGTATGTCTCCACTGTTATTCCCTTTTATTCCTGGCATTAAGATGTTCTGTATATACTTGGCAATTGCTAATAAAGTTTTGGGTAAAAAATATTTCCTGTCAATGCAGATGGGAGGAGAAAATGGCAGCCAAGGTGAAAGTCCTTTCAGCCTCCATTTAGTGTTGAGAGCAGAAAGAGGAAAAGTGGAGCTGAGGCAGGGTGAGTGCTAACGCAACATTCTTGTTTTTGTGCTGTCAGAGTCTCCTCCAGAGGCTTTGACTTTTACCAACCTGCTATTGGAAAGCAGCTTTAGTTCTGAATAACTTTGCTATTGCAATAAGGTTTCTTTGTGCTCCATCTAGCCTGCTGTTTCCTATAGAAAAGTCCTTTAGTCTACCTACAAATGTGATATGAGGACAGCAAGAACAGTGCAGGCGTTCTGTTTTATGGTGATCTATTAATGCTATAGTGCACTAACATTATTATAAAATCATTTAATATCAAAATCAAGGAATAACCATCTAAATATTAACAACTGCACAATATAGTGAGGTAAGACAGAAACAAGTTTAACATACTACTACTACTATTACTACTACTACTACTACTATTACTACTACTACTACTACTAATAATAATAATAATAATAATAATAATAGTGGGCGATACACTACTACTTCTGGGTTAACCTTGGATTTTCTGTTCTTTGACGGTGGTTCACTCCTTGCGGCTCCAGAGCAGGTAATACTCCAGCTATAAGATCATTATAAAGATTTTTAACCACCATTAGATAATATCTCTGATGTAGCTGACCAATGAAATGGCCCTTTTAGACTGGTCAGATACTGCCAACACCACCCCTTTCCTATGAAAGTGCAGGGAAAACCCTGAGTTAACATACAGAGTTGATGACCAAATTTATGTGACCATTTATCCTGATCTTCATATTAGAGTAAGTGAATTCAGATCCAGTTTGCTATTTGTCCTCAACACTTCAAACCAACACCCAGGATGTAAACAAACGAAAATACTGAACACTGATTGAAGCCCAGATTGACTCTTAGTAAAAGGAAAAACAACGACAACAACAACAACTCAGGAAACCTAATTCAAGGCGTTCACTTTCGGTTTTCGTTTCGTTTCAGATTCAAACTTAATACTTATTCTTAGTAGCCGTACCACAACACAAAGTTTTCTCATCGTTTAATATTCGTTTTCTTCTTTTATTGAGACCTTCAGCGTGTCCGGTGTTCGAGATTAACTGGAGTCGCAGATCAACTGGTGACTGTTAAACAGAAATGCGGTAGACTTGCTTTTCAGGATACCGACATACAGGGAAATAAACACTGACTATTTCATCTGTGAATAGGAGTGGTGATTTCTAGAAGTTTGTGTATAGCTACAATTAGGTATTTCTTACCAATGAAGGCCAAAAAATAAATACACAATACAATTTCACTTAGTTTAAAGTTTTTTTTTGCATGACGCCACAACGAAAAACGCAAAGTTACAAATGTATTGTGCATGACACGGGAATAAAAACGCGGTGACAGAGATGTGTGTCTGGTTGTAGTCTATGACACTTGGCTACAGGTGGCAGTATTGACTCGACTCTGTTTGAGTGCACACAAACCAAAGTGCAGACTTTAGTTGTGAACGCTGTGAATCGGAGCAACAAAATGCGGAGGAGTAAAAACGAAGACAACATTTTCCAGATCGTTGGCTCTTACCGTCGTGTGAACTGAATCGGTGTGGTGACGTTTGTTTGGCGTTTTCGCGGTCGCCTCGTGCATGAGAATATCACCAGGTAAAGTCGAGACAGTTTTTACTATTTTATTGGTCAAGACCAAAAATGCTGAGATATTCAATTTGTGTTCTCTAGTTGTGAAATGTGTTGGGCTGCGTTGTAGTTATTGTTATTTAACTGAAACGCAGTATTTCAGTTGTCACCACAAGGTGGCACAGTTTCGCCGTGAAGGTACGTGACCTACGTCATCACGCCACTGACCAAGTGAGCCTTGAAAGAGAGGATGGACTGTGTATCGGTGTTTAAAACTTACGGATGTTGTTGACTCCGTCCTCATTTTTCCTTCGAATTCATTGCTTTTGATGCTGCACTGCTCAGCATATCCTAACACAACCTCATAAGTGTCACAGATGAAATATTCAGCTGTTATTTCCTGGTTTGTCGGTAGCAGCTCCTGAAAAGCAAGTGTACCACACATGGGTTTGACCGTCTCTCGTTGCTCTGGAACGCTACCCGTCCAGGTGTCGTGTCAACCTCACGGTAGATATCCCCGAGAGAATTTGTTTCCCCTGCGTGGCGAGCACGCACCGGGCTTTCCAAGTCACGGACAAATAGTATCCGTCATTCTTGATTTTTAGTTCACAAACAGTTCTTATAACGAATGTCTGCCCCTGAAATGTTGGAGGTTTTATTTCTTTATTCAGTAAAGTTACAGGATAATTATCAGGAAAAATGTGTTGGTTTGTTGCCCTTTCGGGGATTGAATTGAATCTTCCTTTTTTTTTTTAAAGTACAACAACGGAGAAATAAAAAGAGACAAACAAAGCAAAACAACAACAACAACAAAAAGCTTTCATGATCAAAAAGGAGCAGGAAGAAGCATAAACTTATTTAATCCCACCCCCTTTCCACTACCCAGTAATCAATAGACTACACCTTTTCTTCCTGTTTATGCCCGGACCATCAGTAATACCTCATAACAATTACATTATGTGCTGCATGTATTTTTTTTTTTATTTTTTTTTTGGCCTGTCCCGTTTGGCTCTTTTGCCATCAGAATTGTTGTCTAAAGGCAAAGAAAGATGCCCAACGGATTTACTTTACCAAATTGACCATCCCAGCCTTGCCGTAATGGTCCATTTGATTCACCTTTTATTGTTTATTTTATTTTCACTTACTGAATACGGGACAGACTTGACTGGGGGAAAGAAGGGGAGAAAGAAAGAGGGAAAGAGAAACAGCTGAGAAGAGGGACGGGGGAGAAGGGCAAAAGACAAAAACCAACAGAACGGGCAGAGAAAAAAAATGCATATATCAATCACCTGGATCACCTGCTGAGAAAGAAAAAAGAAAGCAAGCAGAAGAGAACAAGAGTAATAGAATAAACAACATCACAATGATATATGGGAATATGACAGTAAATACTAAATGTTAAACATTATTGTGCAGCACATAAGATCAACAGAACACAGTGTGCTTTGAGGTAGGAGCCAAAAAGGGTGTAGTTTGTGGGTGTGATCACCCGTGTGTACACCTGTGAGCATGGACGCGCTTGTTTTTTGTTTTTTTAAAAGGTTCCTTCATGTAATAATCTGCTAGAGGGTGTGGGGGGGCCACAGCCCCGTCCTCCAGGGCGTGAAGCAGGTGTGGAGGAGATCAAAACTCCAGACATCCAGAGGCCCCCAGAACACAAGAGACCAAGGAAGACCAACAGAGGGGCAGCTGCGCCACTGTCCCAGAAAGAGCTGAGGAGAGTCCCAGATGAGGGCTCACTCAGCAGCCGCGGAGCAGAAGCCAGGGGGAGTTGCAGTGACGCGCCCGTGAGCTCCGCCGGCAGCCTGCTGCATGTATTTTTATTTCTTATGTTTGTAATAATAATAATAATAATAATTATATATATATATATATATATATATATATATATATATATATATATATATATATATATATATGTATCTATGTATGTATGTATGTATGTATGTATGTGTGTGTGTGTGTATTTAACAACCCCAGTAACACCGCCCCAGTAACAAAAGGGGTAGTAGCTGATCACTGACTCAGTAAACGGCTTAATGGTGCCATATTTTGCATTTGCACTTTGCTCATAGGTATGTATGTTTGGCAGGTCAGTTTTAGGTTTAAATGTGGGTGAAAGACTCGTGTTTATGATGACGACTAAAAAAAAAAAAATTATTAAAAAATATAATTAAGTAATTTGAGTTGAAGCCCTCGTGATGACCCTATACATTTGCATGAACTGGAGGTTTTTAATCCTGACTACTGGCAGGCACTGATCTGCATTTTTCTCTATTCCGGCTTTGACTTTAAAAGCAAACAATCACCATTTCAGGTTTGGCTGTACTTTCGCATTTTCACTATAGCTCAGAGAACTGTAGACAACTCACTTCCCTTCAGACTAAGACTGCAGCAATAAGCTGGTGACCAAAGTCACAAGGAGGTTTTTGTCAGCTGGTCAAGAATACACATTTTCTTACACCGACCTGTGTGACAGTGGGCTTAGTCACGTGATCCTAAATGAATACAATGCCTTTATTCTCACTATACAGATGTACAATGAGATACAGAGAATCTCAGTGCAAACATGTGGGGGGCTATATACATATGAACAGTATTTACAGAAAAAGTATAAAAATGTGCAAAAATACAATCTGGTAAAAAAAAAAAGAAAGAAAGAAAATAAATATGTAAATAAATAGAGTTATATACAGTTTGGGTTATTGCACACTGGTGGTTTATAGAGGGAAATCCTTGGAATGGGGGTGAAACTGTGTCTTCAGTGCATGTGTGAGTTCAGGGTGGTTATGGCTTTGTGCTCATCAGCCAATGATCTTATATGCTGCCTTTACTACACTACAGTCCCACTTTGTCCAACTCAGTGCAGCTGCCGTACCATGCTGTGGTGCAGGTTAGAGTTCAGTTTGTACTTCCTGAGGACCCTCAGGGAGTGCAGCCGCTGTGGGGGAACTGGTGGGCACATGCTCTCCTCACCTTGCCAGATACTCTGTCTGGACCAGCAGCCTTCCTGGGGTTCACTGACAGGAACACGCATCTTTGTTTGTCATCATCTTCTCTCTCTGTCACTCTCTCACTCACTCTGGTGCATGCTGGGAGTTTGGTGGTGGAATGTCACCGTTGTTGTGTCTTTGCATCAGTGTAGCTTATATCAAAGATGCAGATATAGGTTAACTCGTGAACCATTAATTACTTTGACTAAACAGATAATAAACAAAAGTGAAGTGTCCACGCGCAGATAACCAACAAGAAATTCCTGGTGAACAAACTGTGTCTTGATTGTTGGATGTCAGCTGATCAGGGTCTTTGGTTGAACATTCAATATTTGATCAGTATGACGTCTCCAGTGTCCACGTCAGACGTCAGTGGTCCACTTCTACTGACTGTCTAGGTGTCCACTCGCTTCTCAATAATCACGTACTAACACTTGTTGTCCTACATCAAAACTCCTTGGTGTCTTGCTTGAAGGTGTGCTAAATTATTTATTCTGCATCTGCACTTTGCTTTGTAGATTTGATTGAAGGAGGTTGTGACAAAGTGGGTGAGAGTACCACTTGTCTATATTCTTAGTTAACATTCTTGTTTTGATTTAACCATATTTCATATATAGTCTGCCATAGGCAAACATCTACTATCCCGGGTTTGTTTATGTTTTGCACTTTTACAGATTATATAATATAAGATCTTGGTTTAAATCAATTCCTACAAGTTTGTTAAGTTAACATGTTCTTTAGTGATGGCCCGCTTGAAGCTGACGCTCCGGTGCCTGTGTCAAAAAAATCAACTCACTGCTTCAGAAGCACTGTGTCGAAGCTTGATTCGTTTGGCCAGAATCACGTGATCAGTGACGTCTGAAGCTTCATTTACAACCTAACTGCTTCGGTATCTGATTCAATGGTTTATAAGCAGGTGAAACATTCGCGGGATTTGTGGAGCGTTTTGATGGTTACAGATAGCAAACCACTGATATTTCTATTGAGAGATTTGGAGCCAGCGAGGAATAGAGGAGTTTCTGTTGTGTGGGAGTATTTTTAGTTGATTTTGGTCAATCGGGTGGGTTTTCCAGCTTTGTGTTCTTGTTGTTTGCTTTTGTTTTGTGCGTGTTTATTTTATCTGACAACGGGAAAAACTTCAAATGTCAAAAATCTGCTTTTCATAATATAAATATCATTAAATAACTTTAGAAAGACTTCTATTTGATTCTTTACATTTAATGTTATAAAAATATATATTTTATGTTTTAAATAATTTTAAACTGTTAGTCTGCAAAATGTGCAGCAATTTAATTTATTTATTCTCTTTAGGTGATAGTTGGTGGGGCCCAGTTAGAATGTATAACTGCATCTCTACCAGTTTCTGTGCACTCCAGCCTCCTCTGTTCCATGTGAAGGGATTTTCCTTAAGTCAGGAGAAATTATCTCCACGAAAAGTAACAGGTTTGGCCATCGTACAGTGGAACAAATTTTCTTCTTAAATACAAATGGAAAAGGGTTACCTTAAATGCATCATGTTTTTAATTTGCAAGTTTATAAGCATTTTCCCTTTCCAGTTCACAATCAATTCTACCCCCAGGTCAAAAATATGTATAGGAAAATTTCCCTAATGTAATATTATTTATAAATACACCCGTCTAGCGATTAACTGCATAAGTACTTGGAGGCGGGACCTCACAGCAGAAGCATACTCCATAATGTGTTGTACATTATTATATGTATATTATATGTAACGTGGTATTTTTCAATTATTGTATTTACCAACATCAAGAAGTCACAAGCAAAGAAAGACCACACCATGGTGCATATTTAAACAAGGAAAGTTTACTGGTCAAAATTATTTATTAAAGTAATAAACAGCAGTTTTGTCACCCCAAAAAATACACGTTTAAAGCAACACAACGGTGGCCCAATATCAGACAGAATTCCACTTTGTAGAGTGAGCAATCATTACGAAGCAGTTGGTTTTCTTTTGTGGATTCAAGCTGTTCTTCATATTTTTGACCACCAGATGTCACCAGAGAGGATTGTGTTGAAAAGCTCCGAGTAATGAACCGTTTTTCAATACAAGCTTCAATGCTTCAGAAAGCTTCATTTGGCCATCACTAATGTTCTTTATTTCAACTGTTAATTTGTATTGTTTAGAACTTACCTTACCTACCTGTCTTCCAGAAACAAAAGGAGGAAATGTAGTTTTACTTCCTGCTTTATAGCTTCTAGGTTCATCTGAGGTCACAGGAAGAGACCAAGTGCAGAAGGGGAAGAACTCTTATAATTTAATAAAGTTGATTTTAGAGGGTTTATGAAGAAATAGATTTATTGTTGTAATATGTATTGATTACACCACAGAGTTTAGGTTGCCAGTAAAGAGGAGTACTAGAGGTTTGAATATAATAATGTTCATCTTACCTACCTACTGAATGGAATAGTCCAGAGGAGAAATTGTTTGGTTAAGTGGACTATTTAACCCTTTAAAGCTGGTTGGAGCGGACACGCTCCATTTTGCGTAACTATTTTAAAATCCCGGTAGCACTGCAACCACGTAAGCTAGCGCAATAATTTTTTTTGCATATGAAACCGGAGGAGTTATACTTACATCTTATGCCATCAGCTTGTCCTAGGTCACAGTTTCCTTCCACATATAGCTTTGCAAAAACTGCATAAAAAGCACTTGCAGCAACAAAAACATAATATTCCAGAAACACGCTTTGCCGATCCGATCAGCTGTTTGTAACACTTCCTATGTCCATCAGCGTGAACTATCACGTCTGGCATGACCTGCCCGAAATCCTGACAAAGCTGAGCCAGCTCCATTTTCAGGTTTACACCAGACTTCTTTTTTGTTATCCATAATCTTTTCCCGTCCATTTCCGTTATGCTATGAAAATCTAAGCATGATAAGTCATCTTCATCTGTATTCATGCGATCAGAATTAGCTGCATTCTCTTGCAAGTACCTTGCAAGTACACCAATTAACTTGCACTTGTTTTTCTTTGTCCTTGAAACTTATTTTCAGATTTTTGTTTCTGTATGCTCTCTTTCTACATGCTCTTTTTATGTTGCCTTGTTTCTGACACTTTCTACAGGTTTTTGTCCTTAAAAAGACGTCGGAGCGCTTTTGAAAATATGTGGTGTCTTGATAAACTGAGCAGATATTTGAGGTTTACACAGCTACATTCTCGCCTGAAAATATGCTAAACGTTTATTTTGTGACCGAGAAAGAATAATAAGAGTAATATTAAAACTAACTAGCTGCTGCCATTGTTGGACACTGAGCTGGGCTCCGCTATGAATTCTGGGACACAGCTTCTTCTTCTTTGGGGTTTAACGGCAGCTGGCATCCTTGTACATGCAGTGCTGCCATCTTCTGTTTCAGTCCGTTATTACACTCTTAAATCCTACTACTTATTCCTGCGTCTTTTGTGATCTTACAAAGCTTCAAAAGACGCGTCGACTATTAAATCAGTCATTGACGATTTTGATAGTCGACGTAATCGTGACTAGGCGACTAATCGTGGCAGCCCTACAGGTAACAGATTAATTTTGTGTTTTGGTTTTTTTTTTGTTTTTTTTAATTGACATTAGGAATCATTGTACAATACCATCAACTTCAGCTATTTGTTACTACATATATTTTTCCTTTTTCTTCGGTTTTTAACAACTAAAATATCCATACAAAGGAATGAAAGAAGAAAAAAAGAAAGGAAAAAGAAGCAAAACAGAAAGAAAAAATAAATAACTAAATAAAAATACAAAAAACCCCAAAAAACTTAGCCTCATATTTTAGCCTTACTTGGCAAATATGAATGCTTTGTGTGCTGATAAACTTTTTTGCATTTAGTGTTTTAATGAGAAGCCTTATAATTGTAATTTTGTCTGTTTGTTCTGATACGAAAGCAGGCATTCTTACTTTTGTTTAATATTTTTATCAAACTTTTAATAATTTAACACAAAAACAAAATACTACAAACAAATCCACAGAACAGAAATAGAACCAAACTCAGCAGCCAAACAGTCTGTTGTCAGTGCAGGTTGACAAATGCCTCAGCTCGGATGGGCTGATGCGGTTTCTCCTCTTAGTTAGTATCTGCTTCTTCTTTAAACTGCAGTTAGATGCTGCTTCGTTTACGGGTGTCAGTCATATTTATGTGTTTCTGCGACGCACTCGGGCTCTCCTCCTCACCGCTGTCTACCATCTCACTCACTGACTGAGGGGTAGTGATCCTGAAATATCGATGCTTTCATTACCAGTGTTGCAGGATCAATTCCCATATGAAAATATCAATGTCTAATATGATTAAACTTTTCTAATTTTTTTGATTTTTAATCGTAAATATGACATAGAGACAAAAGTGAACTCTGCAATTAGCAGGATAGTCGGCAATACTCTGTTAATAGGAACTAAAATGGCCTTCCGTCTCTCATTTATGTCCCTGCTGCAGCTCCGCAGGAGTGTGAGCCAATGAGAAACCGAGGCACAAAACATTAGACCACAATTTCAGCATAGAAATTGATGTGTGCGATGTATGTGGGAAGGCAGTTAAGTAATGTGGCAACACAACAAACCTTGTTAAAAAAAAAAGTGGGGACCTGGCTCTCACTCGATGGGAGTTGGCTCTTCTGATTCACTACAGAGCTGATGCTTCTGCTCATGACACATCACTACTGGTCATGGCAGATGGCTGCCCCTCCCTGAGCGAGGCTCTGACGGAGGTTTCTTCTTGTTTAAAGGAAGTTTTTTTCCTTCTCACTGTCGCCAAGTGCTGGCTCATAGGAAATGTTTAATTGTTGGGGTTTCTGTGTATTCTTGTAGAATATATAATATAGCACACCTTCAAATGATTGTTGTTTGATTTGGTGCGATTATATATTAAATTGAAAAGAGCAGGCCCTTCCTCAGGAGAGGTACCGCTATGAACGTATGTGATGAGATGCTGTTTTTATTTTAGATATCAGGTGGGATATAGTGGCAGTGTATGCATTAAGAGCATACAGCAGGTCCAGTGCTGTGTTTTCCTGTTGGGACAGGTGACATAGTGGTTGTTAATGTTCTTTCTATTTAGATGTGGTTAAAATCAACAACCCAAACAGCCCTGAAATGATGAGTTAGCAGGCATACTACCATGCAATGTCTAACTAAAAGTAAAACAACAACAACAACAAGACTTTCTTTAACAAGTAACACAACCCAACAACTGGTGTTACACTTTTACTTCAGATTTCCAGGGAAAAGAGTGCCTAGAGTACTTTTGTGTTCAGTTAATATACTCCTTTCGTTTGAATTATTTTTCATACATTCTAGATGTATTTTCTATTTTTCTATTTTAGATGTATACACCCACACAAAATGAGTACTCTGTGTGTAGTCACATCTGTGTCACATTTGCTGTTCTACCTAGCAGCATCTATATTTAACATCAAATTGTGATATTTCGCCCAGCCCATCGCATTCTCTTTAACACTGGTTGCTTCACATTTCCTGTTAAGAGGGTGGAGTTTCGCCATCCACATAGTGTTCAGTGTAACTGTCAGCCAGCTATCAGAGCTGAATCTTCCTGCTTCTGGTAAGTTGCGCTTTTTCAAGAAATTGTTTCTGTTTGAAAATAGATTTTTACCTCTGATGAATCATGTCACATTTTATTCTGTTGCCTCTTTTTACATTAAAAAAGCAAGTTTATTATAGAAGAACAAAATGAACTTTATAGTTTATACCATCAGTGAAAAACTGAGAAAATATTAGAGAACCAGACTAATGTAATGCAGCCACACCACTGCTTTGTGACACTTAAAGTTATAATAAGCAGCGTGCGGAAGAGAAGCTTCTGTTTTTGGGGGGGAAGTTGACTGCTTGACATTTTTCTGAGAAAGGGTTGCACAATTTTTTAACCGGGTTTCTGTGTCAGTGTTGTATTAAGTGGAGTTAATACAAAGCTGTATCATCACCCCCTCCTGTTTTCTGCATCATATGTCAGCTTCACAAAGGAACTATCTGATTATTTCTTGTGCCTGATGATAGATACATGCACACAGAAAGAGCAGCAGTTAAGTCGTAGCCTCCACATGTCTGAGTGTCATTTAAATGAAAACACATTACATTAAGCTACATTTGCTGCAACTAGTAACAACTAATTCCACTGTGGCATCTTTGACCGTAACATAGGAATGTTATGATCACCGTATCTCCTGAGCCAGAAGTGACTATATTGAATCGATTACATTTAACATTATTACTAAACAGAATCATGTTTGTTGTTAACAGGTTGGAACTTTTCTCCAGCTCATTAAATACAACAACAGTGACAACACAGGAAGAAAGAAAGTCACAACAAAACACATACTTAATCCTCGTTAAATTTCAGATTAAGAGCAGTTCATATCAGTATCAGTGCCTTAAAATCTGTCTCGTCAGTCACCTGGAGAGTTAGAGTAGAATCTTATCGAATAAAAAAGCGGTTAACACAGGGTGAGCAATAAAGTTCTGTTCACGGAAGTGCATTGTAACGTGTGCTCATGATCAAGTTTCTTTTTCTTCTGCTCATGTTATAATCTAATACAGTCTAATGTGAGCTTTTCATGCTGTGTGTGTGTATGGTGCATACACTTTCAGTCAAGTTGTTTAATTAGCACACAGTAGGGCTAGGGCCAGATGATGCTGCATCACGCACTGGATTCAACTGAATTTTAAACTGTAAACACAAAGTGTTCTGTCTGTGTTGAATTAAGTCAAATGATAATTTGAGGCCTTTTGTTTCAGACTAAAATGATGCTCTATAAGGCTTTAGAAAAAGTCTCACACACCACCTCAGTCTCTCCAACCTCATTTGTCTCATTTGATAAGGTATTTTTAGGCTGGTGGAGTCAGTCATTTATAGACACATACGAGAGAAATGCTTCCTTCTTTCTCATGAGCACTTTTTTCAGAAAGCGGAAATGTACTGATGAACTAACACTTCACTCTTCCCTTTACCTTTTATGGTGTGGAATACTGACACATTTCGCAAAACTGGGTGGTTTGTGGTTGAGTACAGGAAACCTTTGCACTGGGTATTATATTTGTTAGCTCTGAAAGTTGGGTGTGTTACACATGTCAGCATGGTCTTTAATGTAGTCTGTGAGTTAATGCTGCTGTAAGGACACTTATAAAATGTTTCTTCTTGTTACAGCAGTTACACGAATGGTTAGCTGAATATTTGTGTATGTGTTTTGTATAGTTTTTCAGCCATTTTAAATCAATGTTGTCAAACTGTACACAAACTGTACGCAAATCCTCACAGCAACTTGCCGAGATGTACTGCAGCTACAGACCTGAAGGTGGTGCTGTTGTCTGTGCTGCTTGTAGCATTCAGCGCTCTTCTGTTCAGATGCTTGAAGACAAAGGAAAGGTTTATTTATCAGAATCCGAATACTTTAATAATCCCTAAAGAAATGATGTGGGTTACAGTTGGTCCAAGAATCAATTAAATAATACAATATATTACAGAGTTTACAAAGTATAAGAGCACCTTTTTGGAAATAATAAGAGATATTTGGGGCGTGAGCAAATTCATGAGGAAGTATTTTATAGGATCTTGTTAGTTTTGTAGTTGTCCTGTGTCTCTGCCTTTATGAAAATTCTGCAATTTTAAATCCGCTGACTGTTGTCTTTTTCCAGCAGAACATGGATCGGTGTATGCCATTACTTATTCTCCTGCTGATGGGAAGACATGGTAAAGCATAAATACTACATTACAATATTTATTCACAAATTTATAAACCTTATCAACCTTTACCTTTTACTTAATGTGATGTTTAATAAAATGACTGCATGTGTAAAATGTACGTTTGAGCGGTTTATGATTTTGAGGTTGTCAATGACTCTGTAAACATGATATACATGATACACTTTTGGGGGTTTCTTTCCAGGGCTGTGCCAACAAGAAGAAGTTTGCTCAAAGTCACTGATCAACTCCTGTGATGACTGTATAAAATCTGGGCCATACTGTGCATGGTGCCAAACACTGGTGAGAAAGAAAGTTTATGTAAAATCTAAATACTGTCTCTGTTTTAGTGCTAAAGTGAGCGTTTTATCTACAACGAAAAGCTGTCCTCTAATCCACTGCTGAACCCGTGGTAGCATGTCAGTAATTACCTGTTATACCATTAAAATACATATGTAGAAATACACACTCGTGTGTTTCACCTCAGTCGCAGCTGAGTTCATTTTCAATCCACACAATAGACCCTCAAGTTTTCTAATTAGTTGATGTGGTTTCCATTCTGTCAAACACCACATGCTGCTTCACACTTCCTGCAACCAAATTTGATTTTGCTTCTCAGGTTATCGTAGGTTCACATCCAGAACTTATTGTAAGACTGAGCCACTGCCAGTACATTAGGTCAGCTTCCTTTCTTACTATGATGGCACGTTTTGTTACTTGGGTGACTATTAGATATTGGATATTTCTGCACCAGAGATGGAGTGCATCACATTCAGACTACACTGTGTAATCACTAATTCCACTAATTTTAAGTCCAGTGTCATGCTCTTCCTGGTCCTGCCGTTATATCAGCAGATCAGCAATGTAACATACCACAGTTTTCCAGCCCCTCTTCAGGCTTCATGTGCTTGAAAAGTTCTGGTTTTGAGGTAATCCAAGATGATAGTTAAAGATATAGTAAGACAGTGTAAAGTGTGTAATTGAATTTGGGTACTTAATGGTGGAATCTACCAGAACCCCATGTTGGCATCAAGTTCACACAACACTTTTGCTCTGCTGGTATGCACAGTTTACAGTGCACATACTCTTTCAAATCAGATAGATCCTCACACAAACCTAGCTTTTTGTTGTCTTTGTTAGACACAACCACCATACCCACACACATGGCTGATAACGCCCAGGTTTTCCATGTTCTAGAGGTTTTCCTTAACCCTTCCCAGCAGTGTAAACGTCGTGAAAACTTTTGGAAAAATGGCATATCCCATTTTAAAAAAATCTTACAGTTATCGTACTTCACCAAGGCTGCATCAAAAACCACATTTTGCTAACTGGCTGTACCCATAGCAAGACTTTGTCCAGTTCTAATATTACAAAGGAATGGTGCTTTAGGGATACACTGGACCTGGCTTTATGAAAGGGGAGATATGAGAACAGTTCCATGATTCACTGTGATACAGACCATTGAAAGCAGTGATAAATATATATGACAAGTGGTGCAGATCTTAGAAATGTTAACAATGGTTTTTCAGTTTCATGCTATAAGCTGTGTGGATCTAAACTCAGAGGTCAACTATGAACATTATGCGTTTTTATCATTAAATGGTTATTATGTGATAATACCGATCAGGCAAACTTTTGTGCTTTTATAACTTTTATAATAAGTGGTGATTGTAATGTGACTGTGATATTGTCCTGATGGAGCTCATACTGTACATTACACTCACTACTATAGTGAGTGTAAGCCGCTGGAAAATGTTTTTCCTTTTGACTTGAGGATTATTGACAAAATTCTTTTTAAACTTGGGCAAAAGACACAGATAAGTGATATGTATCAAGATTTATTATGAAGAAGAACTTTCTTTTTTGTCTCCTTCCCTTCATGCAGAATTTCACCAAAAATGGAGAACAGGATGCAGTGCGCTGTAACACCAGAGCTGAGTTGATCAAAAAAGGCTGCAAAGAGAATGAAATCATCTCCCCTAAAAACAAACGAAACATTGCCAAGGATGATCCTCTGTCTGCATCTCAAAATGGGCAAGTTGTCCAAATGAGGCCTCAGAAGATTGACCTTGACCTGCGACCTGGTCAGTGGAATCGGTTAATGTTGCCTACAATATTAAGTGAATGTCAGGCCTGGTTTCTCACAGATTCATTCCAAGCAGAAAGTGCTTATAAAAATTGCATGAACTCACCCTATCACAACAATCTGAATTATGTGTCTGTATACAGTGGGGCAAAAAAGTATTTAGTCAGCCACCGATTGTGCAAGTTCCCCCACTTAAAATGATGACAGAGGTCAGTAATTTGCACCAGAGGTACACTTCAACTGTGAGAGACAGAATGTGAAAAAAAATCCATGAATTCACATGGTAGGATTTGTAAAGAATTTATTCGTAAATTAGGGTGGAAAATAAGTATTTGGTCACCTCAAACAAGGAAAATCTCTGGCTCTCACAGACCTGTAACGTCTTCTGTAAGAAGCTTTTCTGTCCCCCACTCGTTACCTGTATGAATGGCACCTGTTTGAACTCATTATCTGTATAAAAGACACCTGTCCACAGCCTCAAACAGTCAGACTCCAAACTCCGCCATGGCCAAGACCAAAGAGCTTTCGAAGGACACCAGGAAAAGTATTGTAGACCTGCACCAGACTGGGAAGAGTGAATCTACAATAGGCAAGCAGCTTGGTGTGAAAAAATCAACTGTGGGAGCAATCATCAGAAAATGGAAGACATACAAGACCACTGATAATCTCCCTCGATCTGGGGCTCCACGCAAGATCTCATCCCGTGGGGTCAAAATGATCATGAGAACGGTGAGCAAAGATCCCAGAACCACACGGGGGGACCTGGTGAATGACCTGCAGAGAGCTGGGACCAAAGTAACAAAGGTCACCATCAGTAACACACTACAACGGCAGGGAATCAAATCCCGCAGTGCCAGACGTGTTCCGCTGCTGAAGCCAGTGCATGTCCAGGCCCGTCTGAAGTTTGCCAGAGAGCACATGGATGATACAGCAGAGGATTGGGAGAATGTCATGTGGTCAGATGAAACCAAAGTAGAACTTTTTGGTATAAACTCAACTCGTCGTGTTTGGAGGAAGAAGAATACTGAGTTGCATCCCAAGAACACCATACCTACTGTGAAGCATGGGGGTGGAAACATCATGCTATGGGGCTGTTTTTCTGCCAAGGGGACAGGACGACTGATCCGTGTTAAGGACAGAATGAATGGGGCCATGTATCGTGAGATTTTGAGCCAAAACCTCCTTCCATCAGTGAGAACTTTGAAGATGAAACGAGGCTGGGTCTTCCAACATGACAATGATCCAAAACACACCGCCCGGGCAACAAAGGAGTGGCTCCGTAAGAAGCATTTGAAAGTCCTGGAGTGGCCTAGCCAGTCTCCAGACCTCAACCCCATAGAAAATCTGTGGCGGGAGTTGAAAGTCCGTGTTGCTCGGCGACAGCCCCAAAACATCACTGCTCTCGAGAAGATCTGCATGGAGGAATGGGCCAAAATACCAGCTACTGTGTGTGCAAACCTGGTAAAGACCTATAGTAAACGTTTGACCTCTGTTATTGCCAACAAAGGTTATGTTACAAAGTATTGAGTTGTATTTTTGTTATTGACCAAATACTTATTTTCCACCCTGATTTACGAATAAATTCTTTACAAATCCTACCATGTGGATTCATGGATTTTTTTTTCACATTCTGTCTCTCACAGTTGAAGTGTACCTCTGGTGCAAATTACTGACCTCTGTCATCATTTTAGGTGGGGGAACTTGCACAATCGGTGGCTGACTAAATACTTTTTTGCCCCACTGTATATTACTAGTGCCTATGTATGCTGTGTACTGTATGTACTATTTACAGTTCATATATTGTTCTACTGTATGTATGGGGGGGAGTAGCTTTGGTTTTGCCTTTAATCATTCCCTTTTTTTTTAACTGTGTTTGCAGGACTTCCAGTTTCATTCAATGTTTCTTTTAAGGCAGCTGAGGGCCATCCAGTGGATCTCTACTACCTGATGGATCTGTCCTACTCCATGAAGGATGACCTGGCAAATGTCCAAGTACTAGGAACAGATCTTTTTGCTGCACTGAGAAAAATCACAAACCATGCTAGAATAGGTAAAAACATTACATCATAATCTCCCAACTTGGTATACACAGATTTTACTAACTGTGGACAGGAACTCCAGCCAAAGAGCAACGAATGAACATTTAAATCCAAATTAGTCAGTGTCTTTAAAATTGCTATAATAGTGCATTAGTGCATCAACTGTGGAGTGTAGGGCTCTTCTGCTGGTGGATTCATGTAACATGTACCTCCTGCTTTTCAGTAGCTAAATATGGCTACAGAGAGCTTTTAATTAACGACACAGTGGTGTTCATTCATTAGGGAGGAGGTTGTCCTACAGAGGTTTGTGCTCTCCCAGTCACTTTTGGTATGAATGGAAACTAAGTCAGAAATTAATTTCAAGTCCATTGTCAACAAAGAGTTAACACAAAATGTATTATCTTTTCTGCCCTATACTGTTGCTTTTTAGTATGTTTTATAAACCTTACTATTTCTGTAATTCCAGGGTTTGGTGCCTTTGTTGATAAAACAGTCCTTCCTTACACGAATACCAACAAGGAAAAACTGCAGAAGCCGTGTGATGAGAACGACCAGCAGTGTCAGCCTGCCTTTGGCTACAGACATGTCCTTAGTTTGACACCAAATAAGAATGACTTCGAAGCTGAAGTGAAAAAGCAGTTTATCTCTGGGAATCTGGACTCTCCAGAGGGGAGTCTGGATGCCATGATGCAGGCTGCTGTATGTGAGGTAAGACCTCTGCTGCTAAGACCATACAGTGCCGTCCTTTAAATCACACATCCCTTATCATTGATCTGGTGGCATCTGAACAGGTCGGCCTCTGTTCTAAATGTAAATGATGGTTGCTTTTAAATAAAGTGTTAATTACAAGCTTTCTTGGTCAGTCGTACATACTGATCTGAGTCTAACCTGCTCACCACAGAGACAAGCACCACAGTGCAGCAGATGCACAAACACATATACACACATGCAGTGGTTAAACTTCGTCACAGTCAATGCCCACAGCTCATATAGCCAAACATGTAGGCCTCTACTCATTTATGACTTGTCACATGTTCTGAAAAGTCAAAGCTAACAGACTGGAAACAGGATGAAACAATGGAGTTCCATCCAGCCAAACATGGCTCACACAGCAGTTATGTTCATAACTAAATGTTTTAGAGAAATTCGATCTAGATGTATTTTTCTCAGGGTAAAAAAAGTAAATACAGCTTTTTTTTTTAGCCAAAGTTGATTTTGACAGCATTTGACTGGGTCTTAATGCTCCCTGATATGTTGTTCAGGACAAAATTGGTTGGAACAGCAACAGCACTCGGCTGATTGTGCTTACCACTGATGCTGGATTCCATATGGCTGGGGACGGAAAGCTGGCCGGTATACTGGAACCCAATGATGAAAAGTGTTACATGGAAAACAATCTTTATGTCAAGAGCACTGAGATGGTATGTATGGAATCATGTGAGTTTTGTTCAGCTTCTAAGAAGAACATGGATCAGATTTATAAGCATCCAATGTTTTCCCCTCTCTTTTGAATAAGGACAAAAAAAATCAGACTGCACAGAAAACAATGATATAAAATCCATACTTGCATTTATATATACGCTGACGCCTCACACACACATACATATCACTTTATTTTCTTTTCCATCTCTTCTCCACTCTCCAAAAATCTCCAGGACTACCCCTCTGTTGGACAGCTAGCTATGCAGTTGGAAAAAAACAGGATTCAGACGATTTTTGCAGTGACACAAAATGTTGAGTCTGTGTACAAGGTAAATAAGATGTACCTTTCATTTTCTATCTGCTTGTGGGGCAAAAATAGTTGGACTCTTGACTGATTTTACATTTCATGTCTTTCCAAGGAACTCTCAAAGATGATTCCAAAATCAGAAGTTGGAGTTCTGTCATCAGATTCCAAGAATGTTGTTCAGTTGATTGAAAGAGCCTACAATGTAAGTTGACACATTTTGTGATGAGTGGAATATTTCTAATGATTTGGAGGTGTTTTTTTTTCTCTCTCTCATTATCTTTACTGTACCAGACCATTTACCATCTTTTCAAATTCATGACAGGCATTATCCTCTAAAGTGACCATAACTCATGACAATCTCCCTGAAAAAGTGAGAGTCGTCTACAGGCCGATATGCAGCCATGGAGAAAAAAGCGAGAAAGAGGGGGTTTGTGACCAAGTGCACGTGGGAGATGAGGTCAGTGTTCTTTGAACTTTTCATAGTCACATGTCACCCACATGTCAGTGAACATTGGATTGATCTGGATGGGTGGTCCAAGTCTTGGTGGCACCTATTTTGTAGCTCAGAATCTTTAATTCTCGATCCTTTGGGTGGCGCTGTCACTTGGTAACACTGCCCTCTCTGCGGTAGAGTATCACTTCCTGTTCCTATTCCAACACACAGTGGTGTGTTTGAGTAGCTCATCTGCATAATAATTTAATTAAAATGTTTTAGATAACTTTTTATTTCATAATAAAACCTTAATGTGCTTCATCCGAAGCACACTCTCTGTGTACTCGCTCGCTAATTTATAGCCAAAGTTTTCACTCACTGTGTCTTTACTGTTTTGCTAGCTTAGCTCGTAGCAGACTTGCTAGCAGCATGGCCTCTTCACCTGTCCGTCCTGCACTTTCCTGCTCATTGTCTCAGATGCTTAGTTACTCCTCGGCCTCCTTTAGCATTAATGATACTTTGACCCTCCAACCTTGCTGAGGAGATCTGAAAGAATATGATATGGAATTTTTAACCTTTTCACCAAGTCCAGGATCCCACAGAGTTTTCACCTAGTTGGGAGAGTACTTTAAATGGTAGGTGGGCTGAAGACATCCTTCTCAGATGCCCTTTATTGCAAAATGCTTACTTTTTGCACAACCTACTGCCATTGTTGCACTTTTCTATTGCACTGTTGGTTCAGTATCATTCTGTTCTGTCTGGTGTTGCACTGGTTTGTTATTGTTTTTTTCTTGCAATTTTTGCACACTTGCACTTTATGTCATCCTGTTGATTGACTGCCATATATAGCAACATGGTCTTGGAGGCACACAGTACAGTACTGTGTACTGTACCACTGCACATGGTTGAAATGACAATAAAGCCACTTGACTTGACTTGACCTTCGAAATGGCTTTTTTAAATAAAACCAACCAAGCTAACTCCTCAGCCTAAACTCTAAGGACAAACCCAGCCATGCGGTGGAAGAACTTTGTCTCAGCCACTTTGTGCAGTATTGTTTTGGTCAGTACACAAAAGTCATTTTTGTGATTTGTCATTGATAAACAATTAAATTCAGACCCAATTATTAATTTCAATTGCCTGATGTAATAAAAACCATTATGCTGATGTGGTATCCATCCACACGATAAACCTTACTCATGGAGAGTAACTTAGGTAGTCACTCTTTATTAAAGTGGTCCAGATAGACCAGTATCATTCTAATACTGAGTACCATGGGCTGACTCTTAACAAGACAGTTTAAATCAAGTTGAAAACCAAATTAGTGCATGTACCTGCAAGCTTTAGACCACGTGGGCAGAACAGCCAAATGTTGAGAGCCAATAATGTTTAAAAATGTATACACAGCTCTTTGGGTATCATTGATATATTACAGGGCTCTAGACTAACTTTTTGCCACGGTTGCACATGGTTTTATTTTTTACAATTATTATAGATGTTTTAAGGCTGTAAAACCCCTCACTACACACTTTATACACTTTTCTCAGACAGGCATGAACATTTTCACACTTTTCTCTCTTGTTTAAACACAAAGTTCAAACCTTGTAGAAAAATAAGTCCAGTATTATAGAATGAAACCAAAGGCTCCCGCAGGTGACAACGTTTCGTCGACCTTGTTGTGTTTGTTGGGGAGAAAACTTACAAACATACAGTACAGCACTTCAGAGTCACACTGCTAGCGATCTAAGATTTATGTAAATTTGACAAGCTGAACGCATTCTGTACTGTACAGGAGATATGGCACGAGATCAATTGACAATAGTCTACAGCCAATCAGGACGCAGAACACAATGCGCTGTTTAAAACAAACAAACAAAAAAAAAACTGCATGCAAAATTGCACACAAAAAAATCTGCGAAACAGCAAGGCTGCGAAAGGTGAACCACGTTATAGCGAGAGACCACTGTATACTGTTATACAAAGTGAATCTCTTGTTTTGACCAGTTTAGAGTATTGTTATACTATATGCACTTGTGACTCACAACACCTGAATTCCCATTCCAGGTTATTTTTGAAATTACGGTGACCGCAGACACGTGTATGGAGAACAAGTTCTTTACCATCAGTCCACGGGGCATTAAAGACACGCTGACAGTGACCATAAATACCACATGTAAGTGCCAATGTGACACTGCTGGACCCATTATTGACCCCCATCCACACTGCAATATGAGTGGAAGCATCAGCTGTGGTATTTGTAGGTAAGCTCTGATTCTCAGTTTTTTGGTATCGACTGAAAATGTTATTGAATCCACTTAAATGTCGTCAAAGCTGTTTGCAGCCTGCTCTGTCTGCCAGAAAAGTACCAGCATCAGTCATTTGTTTAAACATATAAGAATGGTGACATTTATTTTCCTGTTAATGCCGACAACCAGAGCTGCTTTACACTGTAAGTAATGCCCCTTTCTTTAGTTCAGTAAATCACTGCATCTGTCTGAAGTAGAGATTGGCAGCCTTCAAGTGGATAATTCAAACACAGCCTGGGATTAGAGCTTTGCTTCTTCTCTGTCACCAGCATTTGTGATCAGTCTCAACTCATGTCAGATATCATAAATACAGGTCAAGGCAGTCCTTTGTCATCACACAAGATTGACTTTGTTGCTCTTTGTACTTCTCTGTCCTGGTCTGAAAAGACGTGTAATTTCTTCTCCCATCACAAGCCACATTTTCTAAAGATAGCCAAGAAGAGGTGTAGGGGTCAGTGTCCCTTTCAGTTCACAATATTCAAATGAGTTTTATTCATATAGCGCCAAATCCCAACAACAGTGGCCTCAAGGCACTTTGTATTGTAAGTGAAAGAGTCTACAAGAGGGGTGTCAAACATAAGGACTAGAGATGGACCGATCCGATATTACGTATCGGTATCGGTCTGATACTGACCTAAATTACTGGATCGGATATCGGAGAAAAATAAAAAATGTAATCCGATCCATTAAATATCACGAAAGCACCTCGCAAAACTTGCAACACGCAGTAACTCACCTCAGAACGTTAGCACGTCGGAGCAGTATGCATCACGTGATAGAGCAGCTGTGGCATGCGGGACCTGTCGGTGGTCTGGATAGCATTTGGAGCTTCGCTAGCAACCTGGCATTTCATCTCCGACAAAGTTATCCCCGAGAGAAGTAAAGCAAGTGTGTAAGTCCATCTCTGAATATTTGTAAAGCATTCCCACGTTAAGCTTAACGAGCGACTGCCTCTCGCTCTCCGGCTGCTACTTCAATCGTGAAACTGCTTAAATGATCAGCTGATCGGCTTTTCTGTCGCGAGTCCGTCTCTCTGGTTTGTTTTTGGTCCACTTTGCACCAGAAAGAGGAAACCAGCGGCTGAACAACAGCAGCACGTTTAAGCTTGATAAGCTGTTGTTAGAATTTATTTAATATTACTTTCTACACCAGGATCTTTTTCTACATAGCTGACGGCTGGTAACTGTGCAGGGGCGGATCTAGCAAAGTTTAGCCAGGGGGGCCGATAGGGCATTAACAGGGAAAAGGGGGCACAAAGACATACTTTTCTTTCTTATTCTCATTTAAAATGTCTAGCTTTTAATAAATAATTATCTGACACCCAAAGTTTTAATTTGATGTAAAATGAATAGAAGTCAATTACTGTATATAGTGACTATTAAGTCTAATATATATACCCTAGTAAGCTATAGTACTTTTTACTTTGGGAAGGTACCATCTGTGCAGTCTGCAATTTTGTTGAAGAAAGATGTTGAATCTATTTAATATTTCTTGAAAAATAATTGATTTCTGTGCATTTTTTTTCACACTGCATCAAATTCAAGGTTCAAGGTTCTTTATTTGTCACATGCATAGTTATACAAGTATACCACACAGTGAAATGTAGCCTTACATTATGTAGCCTGACAAATTAAGGTTGATTACGTCGATTAAGCATCATGAGGTGGAGCGTGAGGGGTGGTTCCCTATTTTTTATTTATTTATTTTTGTTGTTGCTGGGAGTTGGAACCCTATTAGTTAGGTTGCTTAATATTTACGCTAAGTACTCTTTAAAATACCAGAATAGGGAGGATGGTGTAGGTTTAAGTTTATTAGATTGATCAGTATTGCTGAACTATGAAATATTTTTTTTGTATACAGGTATAACAGAATAGCTTTAGTGTAGTTGTTGTTTTAAACTTGAGTATGAACTTGCAGACTTGCAAAATGCAGCAAGATATTTTAAAAAACAGTTTTGTTGATTAAAAAACACTATATCGGATTCATATCGGTATCGGCAGATATCCAAATTTATGATATCGGTATCTGTATCGGACATAAAAAAGTGGTATCGTGCCATCTCTAATAAGGACCGGAGGCTAGAATTGGATAAGCAAAGACTCTAATCTGGCCCACTGGATCCATCTTTGGAAAAGAGGAAGTACATAGATTTGAAACTTTTAGCTAAATTGTCACAAGTTTTGTAGCTTTCCTATTGATAAAGCACCAATGTTATTAATTTCAAAATCCTACACTGCTTTTTTTCTCAAGCTATCTCATTCAGAAGATTTTTAGAAAACTTGACCTCTGACCTTGAAGTCATGGTCAGTGGGATTCAAAGTTATTTTTAGTTGATGCACCTATGGTATCAACTAGAGATGGCACGATACCACTTTTTTATGTCCGATACCGATATCATAAATTTGGATATCTGCCGATACCGATATGAATCCGATATAGTGTTTTTTAATCAACAAAACTGTTTTTTAAATATCTTGCTGCATTTTGTATAAGTTCATACTCAAGTTTAAAACAACAACTACACTAAAGCTATTCTGTTATACCTGTATGCAAAAAAAAAATTTCATAGTTCAGCAATAATGATCAATCTAATAAACTTAAACCTACACCATCCTCCCTATTCTGGCATTTTAAAGAGTACTTAGCGTAAATATTAAGCAACCTAACTAATAGGGTTCCAACTCCCAGCAACAACAAAAATAAATAAATAAAAAATAGGGAACCACCCCTCACGCTCCACCTCATGATGCTTAATCGACGTAATCAACCTTAATTTGATGCAGTGTGAAAAAAAATGCACAGAAATCAATTCTTTTTCAAGAAATATTAAATAGATTCAACATCTTTCTTCAACAAAATTGCAGACTGCACAGATGGTACCTTCCCAAAGGAAAAGGTACTATAGCTTACTAGGGTATATATATTAGACTTAATAGTCACTATATATAGTAATTGATTTCTATTCATTTTACATCAAATTAAAACTTTGGGTGTAAGATTCGGATAATTATTTATTAAAAGCTAGACATTTTAAATGAGAATAAGAAAGAAAAGTATGTCTTTGTGCCCCCTTTTCCCTGTTAATGCCCTATCGGCCCCCCTGGCTAAACTTTGCTAGATCCGCCCCTGCACTGTTACCAGCCGTCAGCTACGTAGAAAAAGATCCTGGTGTAGAAAGTAATATTAAATAAATTCTAACAACAGCTGATCAAGCTTAAACGTGCTGCTGTTGTTCAGCCACTGGTTTCCTCTTTCTGGTGCAAAGTGGGCCAAAAACAAACCAGAGAGACGGACTCGCGACAGAAAAGCCGATCAGCTGATCGTTAAGCAGTTTCATGATTGAAGTAGCAGCAAGAAGAGGCAGTCGCTTGTTAAGCTTAACGCAGGAATGCTTTACATTCAGAGATGGACTTACACACTTGCTTTACTTCTCTCGGGGATAACTTTGTCGGAAATGAAATGCCGGGTTGCTAGCGAAGCTCCACATGCTATCCAGACCACCGACGGTCCCGCATGCCACAGCCGCTCTATCACGTGATGCATACTGCTCCGACGTGCTAACGTTCTGAGGTGAGTTACGGCGTGTTGCAAGTTTTGTGAGGTGCTTTCGTGATATTTAATGGATCGGATTACATTTTTTATTTTTCTCCGATATCCGATCCAGTAATTTAGGTCAGTATCGGACCGATACCGATACGTAATATCGGATCGGTCCATCTCTAGTATCAGCTAGAGATGGCACGATACCATTTTTTTATGTCCGATACCGATATCATAAATTTGGATATCTGCCGATACCGATATGTATCCGATATAGTGTTTTTTTTAATATCTTGCTGCATTTTGTATAAGTTTATACTCAAGTTTAAATAAACAACAACACTAAAGCTATTCTGTTATACCTGTATGTAAAAAATATACTGCGCCCAAAATATTTCATAGTTCAGCAATACTGATCAATCTAATAAACTTAAACCTACTTCATCCTTCCTATTCTGGTATTTTAAAGAGTACTTAGCAGAAATATTAAGCAACCTAACTAATAGGGTTGCAAGCTCTCAGCAAAAAAAAAAAAGGGAACCACCCCCCACCCTCCACCTCATGATGCTTAATCGATGTAATCAAATTTAATTTGATGCAGTGTGAAAAAAATGCACAGAAATAAATTATTTGTCAAGAATAATTAAATAGATTCAACATCTTTCTTCAACAGAATTGCAGAATTCACAGATGGTACTTTCCCAAAGGAAAAAGTACTATAGCTTACTAGGATATGTTAGACTTAACAGTTACTATATACAGTAATGGACTTCTATACATTTTACATCAGATTAAAATTTTTGGTGTAAGATTCAGATAATTATTTATTAAAAGCTCGACATTTTAAATGAGAATAAGAAAGAAAAGTATGTCTTTGTGCCCCCTTTTCCCTGTTCATGCCCTATCAGCCCCCCTGGCTAAACTTTGCTAGATCCGCCCCTGCACAGTTACCAGCCGTCAGCTAGAAAAGGATCCTGGTCTAGAAAGTAATATTAAATAAATTCTAACAACAGCTTATCAAGCTTAAACGTGCTGCTGGTTTCATTTTCTGGTACAAAGTGGGCCAAAAACAAAGAAGAGAGACGGACTCGTGACAGAAAAGCCGATCAGCTGATCATTAAGCAGTTTCACGATTGAAGTAGCAGCAGGAAGGTGAGGGAAAGAGAGAGGCAGTCGCTCCATATATCGGTTGTTAAGCTTAACGTGGGAATGCTTTACAAACATTCAGAAATGAACTTACACACTTGCTTTACTGCTCTCTGGGATAACTTTCTCGGAGATGAAATGCTGGTTTGGTAGCCAGGCTCCAAATACACACAGCCGCTCTATCACGTGAGCACACTGCTCCGACGTGCTACGGTTATGAGCCGAGTTACGCCGTGTCGCAAGTTTTGTTCCTTACTTTTTTTATTTCTCGCCGATATCCGATCCAGTAATTTAGGCCAGTATTGGACCGATACCGATATGTAATACGGTCCATCTCTAGTATCAACTAGAAAGTCCTTCGTCGCCTTGTTCTCAAGTTATTGCATTCACAAACTTCGGTATCCACACTGGGGTGAAGGAGATACCCGATCAGCCTTTACAGCTGAGGGATAAAAACTTACTTGGCAGATTAAGTTAAAAAGAGAAAAGGTCAGTTTGCGTGTGACCATTACAACAGAATTCTTTACAGCAATGTTTCTAAGTAAGAGAAAATGCACAGACAGAGTTATAAAGAAGAAGAAGCTGGACTGTTTAGGAGAGATGACCAGGTTGATGGACATGAAGTAAAACACACTTTCACAGTAGCCACAAGAAGAATCATACAACTAATTGGAAGTTGCACCATCCACAATGAGCTGCTTTGCACTGACAAGCACATGGATAAACACTTCTGACTTAGTTCTAAGCTTAACTGTGTAAATGTTTAGCAGTGTGAGGGACAGGAAGTCAGGTCTTATGAAAACATTCATGTTTTTGAGGTGTTGAGGTTTAGAGGAAGAGAACCCTTGTAACAACTCTTATTGTGTTATAGCACCACTAGCGGGGGTTGCCCTACTACTGTAGTAGTTGTGGGAGTCTCCTAGTGTGTGTGTGAGTGCAGTGGCAGCCGAGCAATCTGTTCAGAGAGAGACCTTACCATTGTAACAGTCTGGTGCCAACGCCTACCTGTCCCCACACATGTATGTATGGACTGAGTAGAGCCGTGGAGACCTGGCTTGTGTGGTCTCATGTTGCCAACAACACATAAAGGTCTATTTAACTGACTGGCCTCCAAGTTGTCCGGCTAACCTCCACACCACATGCCCGCTGGACCTGCTAGCTGCTCCTTCCTCGCCAGACTGCCGTTACACCCGGATGAAAATTGAAACACTACTATTATCAGATAAATTTGTTTGCAGACTCACCTGACTCATCATCAAAGATGCAATCACATTAGGATAAAGAATGAGTGAGAAAGGCTAGTATTATTTGATAATTACTGTAAGTTGATATTAGTGATGGTGTGATCAAATCAACATTTTCATATTTTACTTTGTTTCCTAAAATTGTCTAATAGTTTCATTTTTGTCATGATGTCAAACTGTGTCCATTCTTTGAACTTCTGATAAAAAGTCTGCTAGGTTCACACAACACATCCATCTGTCACAATCCACACAGTTTTATCTGCACAAGTGAAAGACGAAAAAGTCACCAGCATCATTTAGAGGACAGACTCCCTCACACCTAAGAGGTTTGCTGGAGGAGGAGTGAGCATTTATTTGCAGTCATGCATCAGAAAGTGTTTAATAAACTATGTTTTTCACAAAGTATTTTGAGAATTATTTGTGACAGATCACCAGTGGAAATAGTGAAACTTTGTCCCTGTTTATGTCATTGCTTGATGCAGTTATCAGCCTCTACCTGTAATTATAGTGCCATCCGTAAACACACTATCTATCATGATAAAACTTAAATAAGAGTACTACAGCTGTTAAGCTCTGTTGACCAAAAGTAAGTAAATATTTGACACATTGACACAGAGTCAGTCCCCAACAGGCTGTTTAAGGTTATAAGTTAATGCTTCTTACTCCTGCTACAGTTTCACACGCTGACACACAGCAGAGCTCTACTCCATTTGGACTTTTTGTTCCAAACTGTCTTACGCAAATTGCTCTCTGGTCACAAACACCCATCAGCCTTTAGCAACACTGGACCTTAGCCTCACCTGGCTATTTGTGGCTGTTTGTGGGACTGCCGCCATATTTGGTCCAGCACAGAAGAGTGCGACCAGAAATAATAATAAGAAGTGTTAGACACAGGAACTCTCTTCTCTTCATCATCTGCCTGTCTTCACTGCCCTCATGGCTAATAACAAATAACAAATAAACAAAATGTGCAAATATAGTATAATTTAGATATATTCAATACCTATATAACTGAGGTGTGCAAATAAGCATATTGTTCCCAGGTTCAGTTTGGAGTAGATTTGTGGACGTTTGTGTTGTTTTTGAGTCTTTTGGTGAGTATTGTAGGGTGTTAATAGCACACAAGCATTACTGGCAAGATCAAAGGTAAAATTGTGAACGTGTTTGTAGTTTTAGAAATGGTTTGTGTGCTGTGGTGTGTTGAATAGAGTTATCTATGGATTATAATGTGTATGATTATGGGACAGTTAACAGATTCCTCAGTATTAATTTTTGGAAGTGAACAAATATTTTGTGGCAAATTTTATTTTCTGTTATTTATTAATGTTCAAATTTTTTGATGTATTTTTTCCTTATTTAGGTGCAAAGAAGGTCACGTTGGTCAGTTCTGTAACTGCAAAATTGGGAACAAACAAGAGCACACCCTGAGAGCATCCTGTCAGCAGGATAATGGCACTGAGTGTGAGGGTCGAGGAGACTGTGTGTGTGGCCGGTGCGAGTGCCACAACACAGATAGTGGAAGCCAATACTATGGATCCTACTGTGAATGTGACGATGACCACTGTGAGAAGTTTCAGAACCAACAATGTGGAGGTAGGTTTGCAGTCATTCTCCTCAAAAGAAGGTCTAATTATATCAAAACAAGATAAAAAAGTAAAATAAGTTACTTTGTTTTCTTGTGCAAACATTTTTATGATGGAAACATCCACCCATCCATCCTCTTCCACTTATTCCTGTTAGGGTCACAGGGGGGCTGGAGCCTATCACAGGGTACACCCTGGACCGGTCGCCAGTCTGTCGCAGGGCTAACACATAGAGACAGACAATCATTCACACTCACATTCACACCTAAGGGCAATTTAACATGAACAATTAACCTAACTCCACTAACTGCATGTCTTTGGACTGTGGGAGGAAGCTGGAGTACCCAGAGAGAACCCACACAGACACAGAGAAAGGCCAAGTGGTGAAATCAAACTCAGGACAGCACCATTGTGCTGCCATGATGGAAAAAGTGTTTCACAATGGCCTCACACCTTTCTAAATGTGTGGACAGGCTCAAACTCACTCCATTACAGGTCTTTAATTTGAACATCATCTTAACTTTACCAATCATCTCTTATTCCACTGTGATTATTCCACTGTGATTATTCCACTATGCTCCTAAAATCCATACAAACAAACTGAATTCTACTTTTAGCCTGTTTGGTTTGGAACAAAATAATAGATGCTGTCTTAAAAGTGCTGTGTCTCTGTGGTAATTTGAATAGGTTTACAACTTTGCTCAAAGTTTTTGGGTTCAAAAGTAATCAGACGGTGCTGTGGAACGTGTGTGTGGGTTTCCAGTCAGGTTGTGCTTTATGTGGTGAACCCACAGGCATCAGGAGAGGTTTTGTCTCTTGCTGGTGATGTTCTTTATGTTCTTGGTTGTCATGTGGCACAGACTCCTTGCTGCAAAAAAAATATTTTGTTCTTACTATTTGCAGGAAAAGGTAAATGCAAGTGTGGAAAATGTGAATGTAATTCTGGCTTTGAAGGCTCTGCCTGTCAGTGCAAGACCTCTGACGAGGCCTGCCGTACCGTAAACAATAGTGTTTGCAATGGCAGAGGGATCTGCAAGTGCAATCAGTGTGAATGTAAAGGGGGATATCAGCGTCCTCACTGCCTGGAATGTCCTGGCTGCACTGACCCGTGCCAGACCAAAGTGTAAGTGATTTCTTAATTCCACTGAGCTTTTCCTCTAAACGTGGTGTTCACTGTTTTGTGTAGTAAAGCAAAAGAAAAAACGAAACCTTTGACTTTGAATTTTGAACTAATACATGTAATTGTGTTTTCAGGAACTGCATTGAATGCCTCGGCTTTGAATCAGGTCCCTTTAAAAAAAACTGTAGTGAGGCTTGTAAGACCATTTCTTCTACAATAGTAGAAAAGTTCACCTTTTCACCCAAGGAGTGTAAGCAGAAAGACAGCGAGGGATGCTGGATGACATTTAAGCTGGTTCAGATGGTTGGAGAGGATAACTACGAGGCTGAAATTATGAAGAAAAGAGGTAGGATGTTGATGAAATGACAAAAAACAGTCTTAATTTATTAACAGTTTCACTGATTCATTGCAGTAATAACTGTGCTATCACAATGCACACACTGAGGATCTGCACA
Source organism: Rhamphochromis sp. 'chilingali' (assembly GCF_963969265.1). Lineage (NCBI taxonomy): Eukaryota > Metazoa > Chordata > Actinopteri > Cichliformes > Cichlidae > Rhamphochromis > Rhamphochromis sp. 'chilingali'. The sequence continues at coordinate 25,205,892 of NC_137941.1, read as the reverse complement.
GGGCTGGGATGTGCTGACTGGGGGACGTTAGGACCTTGCAGGCCAGAAAATTTAATGTCTGTTTATCCAGCAACAGCTTTTAAATCAACTCTGTGAGCCCAACCTGCTTCATAGAGCTACCTATGCTAGCATGGCTAAGAAAAGTCAGCAGACATAGATTCAAAGCCCTGATAGAAACACAATTTGCCACTCAGTAGCCATTTTGAAACCCCTCCAGGCACTTATTGGAACAGTTATTTTTATGAATCATCAAACTCGATCACCAGTCAAATCTGATCCTCATCATATAATCTCTGTGTTACCATTTTCTACATTTCATTCATTTACAGCTCAGTGTTCAAACTTGTCTAATTTGTAACTCTGTAGATTGTCCAAAACCGCCTGATGTCATAGCTATCATCGGAGGCTCCATCGCAGCTGTGGCCCTCATCGGTATTCTGCTGCTGATGCTTATTAAATTACTCCTCTACATGAAAGACCTGAAAGAGTTCAGGAAGTTTGAGAATGAAAAGAAGAAGTCCAAATGGGCAGAGGTGAGACATCATTCTGAGTTATTTGTGCAAACAGAAATAGCTGTCACACATTTCAGATTGGTCTCTTTGGACAGTGACTGTGTTGGTTTCATGTTAATCTAACTCTCTTGTTACAGTTACTATTTTTGTTTGCTTGATTCATGTAATTCAGATACAACATTTCAGTCAACTAAAACTAAACTGTTCTTACAAAAACATTTAATACCTGTCGGAATCACTATTACATGGATTAAAAATCCCAGTTCGTCAGCTCCTGTCCATAGTGAGTAATGGGAGCAAGTTAAAGCAAGAAATAAACAACTGGGAAGACAGACAGTCTGCATGAAACAAGCAGACTGTCTGACAACGCTTGCCATTTACGCTCAGCGCAGTAGTGAAACTTGATTTAGTGTGACACGAAATGTAAACAGACTATTTTTGTCATCAAAATAAAAGTTGTTCCTTCTGAGGGTTAGTGGTCAGGCAAATCTTTTACTCTGAAAGCAAACATTGTTTTTTTTCTGGTTGCAATGCACTTTTTCAATTTCATTACTGTTTGGCTAGTAAAGTAATTCACAAGTATTTGCAGAGTACTTGTTTGTGGCAGGCAGGAGGCACGGCACGACCACAGTTCAACATTTTGCAACATTTTCCTTTATTTCGGTTGTTGCTCACCCACTTCCACGACTGCAGCTCCCTAGCTACCAGCCACACACATCCACAACAACAACAACCCAACAGGCCCTAGTTCATTTATGTGCAGGGGAAGAGTGATGTGCTGATTAAGCTCCGGTGCGCCGACCTCCCACACAGCCAACCAGTCTCTAGGCTTTATTAGTTTAAACATTGAAAAGGATTGTGCTTGCTCTGGCAGCAGTACAATGAATGTAGCTGTGACTCACTGATCCACAGTAGCAGTCACTGCTTTGAGATTAACAGGGTTTGAAAATTTGTAAAGTTAAAAGTGACTGACATTAGAAGATGAACACATGTCCAGCATATTGGGATCAGCCTGTGTATCGTATTATAATTTGCTTCGTCAAATGATTTAAGCTTACTTCAACTTACTTTGAAACTTCAAGTCATGATGAATAAAAAAGATAAATAAGATACAGATTTCTCATTACTCGGCTCTCTCTGTTACAGGCTGACAATCCACTGTTCCAGACTGCCACCACCACTGTGGCCAATCCTACATTCACTGGTGGAGACTGAGGGCTATTGTTGCAGTACACACAACAGACAGTTATCCAAGTTATGTCTGACTCTTTCTAATGCTCACAGGTTAAGAATATGCACACATTTGCTAATGGATGCATTTACTGGTATTAATATAGACTTCTTTGCTTTCTTATTTGTGAATGCTGTTAATTGTATCATAGTCCAACAATTATGCACTTTTGCTTGTTTATTTTTTCAGAAATAATTTTTTTGAAATTTATTCCATACTGTATGTATAACTATATATCCATGTATCTACATGTGTATCTATCGATCAGTAAATAGACATACAAGTTTTCTCCACTGAATTATCAGAAAACTGATAAAACATCCAAGGTAGTGATGCTTGTTTCTGTTTTGCTGCAATCTAAGCAATACATGTGTACAGTTTTGGTAATAAAACCATGATATTTCACATAATATTGATGTTGAAAATTGGTAATAAAAAATAAGTTTTTGGTTTTATACTGTGACAGTGAGTGGGTGTATAATTACTAGGGCTGCCACAAACGATTATTTTGATACTCTAGTCACCGATTATTTTTGTGATTAGTTGACTAATCAGATCATGCATCCATCGGATGTAAAACGTACAGCTTATTGCACCAGCATGCGTCTGCTCTTATATAACTATCATTAGCTTACAGCTTGAAGTGTTTAAGGCATGTGCTAACTAAAAATAAAGACAAGATGATAGTTTATTACACTTTTAATGAAATTTGCAGATTGTCTCGGTGGAGTTTAATAAGCTCAGCCGTCTGCTCCTTGCTATCTACAATATAACAGGACACTGGAATAAACTCTCGACCCTCAAAAAAAAAAGAGAAAACAAGCAAACAATACAGCAATATAATAAACACAACACCATCGCGATGCTCTATGTGTATATAACAGTAAATATTAAATATTGAATATTATTATGCAGCACGTAAGATTTACAGTGCACAGTGTGCTTGGAGGTAGGAGCCAAAAAGGGTGTAGTTTGTGTGTGTGAGCACCCGTGTGTACACCTGTGAGCATGAGCGCGCTTGTATTTAAAAGGTTCCTTCATGTAATGATCAGCTAGAGGGTGTGGGGGAGCCACAGCCCCGTCCTCCAGGGGGGGCCGAAGGGGCCCGAGCGAGCCCCAGGCTCCAGTCCCTGTCAAGCAGCCACCAGGAGTGAGCCGGTGTGTACCTGGACGCCCATCCCCGGACACAAAGAACCACCAACGTACCGATGTCTGAGGGCGTCTGCCACTGGCAGGGGGAGTGGTGGGGGGAGACAGGCCTCCATACCATGGAGGGCCTGAGATGTCCCTAGAGAGGTGGCGTCTGATACCCAACCTGACATATAGACACAAACAAACAGGCACACACAGATACAAACATCCATTCCCACCCTCATGCTCTCATATGCAATTACTCAGCACTCACCCAACATGGAGACAGACACAAAGAGACACTGTACAGACAATCACACTCCCCAAGCGTACTCTAAGCCCCGGGTCTAGGTACCCTTGCCCCTGGAGGGGGAAACTGCACCCAGACCCAGGTAGTGTTACCCTTTTCCCTGGGGTGGAGAGAAGCAGACCGCAGCAGCCTGCCCCACTCCTGCTTTACAGGTGAAAATAGAGCTTAGGACCGCTGAGTCTTTGATTTTATTTATTTTCTGCTGTGTTTTACTTGTATCTATTGAAAGAGTGAGTGTAAACACAAAATAATATTTTATTTTATGTGCTGGAATGTGCAGAAAATAGGTTTAAATGTTAAACACATTTCTTCCAGTCAGAGAATGTTGCATATAATTAAATTTTTGCTTGATGCATAAAGTTAAAAGAATAAAACTAATAAAAAGAAGTTTTAAAAAGAGACTTTTCCATTTGATTACATTTTGTATGATGGATTATGCAGAAAAAGTAGAATTGGGCTGAAAGATCTATCGCTTTATCACCTATTCAGGTTGTAAATCGTGTTTTTAAAAAGTAACTAAGTAATTAATTACTTTTGAAAATAAGTAATCAGTAAAGTAATGGGATTACTTTTGGGGGGAAGTAATTAGTTACTGATTACTTTTTTCAAGTAACTTGACCAACACTGCTGGTGGGTAACAGACATCTCCACAAATATGTGATGTCTTGATAAACCGAGCAGATATTTGAAGTGTACACAGCTACATTCTCAACGGAAAATATCTTAAAAGTTTATTTTGTGACCCAGAAAGAATAATAAGAGTAATATTAAAACTAACTAGCTGCTGCCATTGTTGGTAACTGGAATTGGCAGGGCCGTGCTATGAATCCTGGGATATGGTGGGCCACGAAAGATACACTTGACCCATCCTTCAAATTCGGGAAATGAAGGACACATTTGTGGGCCGCATTTGGAGGCGTCTTCGAATTTGGACAGCCTTTGTTGCGTCGCTGTAACGTAATCAGCCTGCAAATGCGGCCTCCGAAGGATGCAGCCGCTGAATTTGGACACAGCGACAATACCAACAACGATACCACAACGACGATACCAACCGGCTCTTTCAGCCAAGCCAAAAGAGCCGGTTCTCTAAAAAGAGCTGGAAATCCCATCACTACAACCGACAAATGCGTCCTCCTTTTCCCCAGATTTGAAGGATGGGTTGGGTGTATCATTCGTGGCCCACCATATTCCAGAATTCATAGCGCGGCCCAGTCAACTCCAGTTTTCAACAATGGCGTTAGCTAGTTAATTTTAATATTACTCTTATTAATGTTTCTGGGTCACAAAATAAAATTTTAACATATTTTCAGGTGAGAATGTAGGTGTGCAAACTTAAAATATGTGCTCAGTTTATCAGTTTTATTTGTTCGTGAGTAAATCGGTTTGGCTGAGATTAAAGTTGTTAGATTAGATTTGATAAAATAAAACTTTATTAATCCCCGGTGGGTTCCTCCTTGGTTTTCACACAGCTGAATAAACAACAAACAGAAAACTCATTAAACAGAATGTGAGATCGTCGAGAATTTGCACCAGTGTCCCGTTATATTTTAGATAGCAAGGAGCAGATGGCTGAGTTTATTAAACTCCACCGAGACAGCGGTGATGCAAATCTGAAGGCTAGATCGTCCAATTTCACAGCCATTTACTCCCGGCTCCTGAGGACCCGGCACACGTAGACCGCGAAGGACGGGTCCTCAGGAGGATGCAGCCTATGAATTTGGACACATGTATTGTTTGACACCCTAAACTAATACCCTAAAAATTTTGACACCCGGCTCAAGGGAGGTGATGGGTGGTTGTAACTTTTCTTAGAGTGGGAGGGGGTCAAGGAGGAGCTGGACTGGCCATATAGGTGCCCCTAAAACATTGAGGTGTTTTATTATGCTGTTGTCAAATATAGGTTTCTTGAAAAATATGGCAAAAAAGAGAAAGAAAAGAATTAAATAGCTAGTTAATTTTCTGCTATTTAAAGTTGATATTACTGAAAATAGGTACATGATAAAACAAATTAAAATTTTGAAATCCAAAATAATATTTTTTAATTGATTGACTGACTGGAAGTCAGAACCAAGTTTGAACAATGATTCTCTTCAGAGCTGAGCCGAAGCAGCTTAAAATTCTCTCAGAGTGAACTTTAAGAGGAAACTTGTTCAGAAAAGACAAATAAGCATTAGATCATGTAACTGTTAGCCCCGAGATGCAGTGCACTAGCTTTTCTGCAAAAAAAAAGAAGCAGTTTTACACATAAAATGGATGATATAGGACAAAATAAAAGTGTTTTTGTGCATGTTTACATAACAAAAAATACTTTAGGAATCTCTGCTTTATCACAAAGGCTAGAGTTTTAAATAAGGCACCGTGTTAGTTCGAGACTGAAAGTCAGAGATGGCTAGCCTTATCACATTTGTAGGAGTTTCCCACAGATGTTTTATTCAAACCTAATTTGCAATGTTTAAGACAAGTGATTTTTTTTTTATCTCCTCCATACCTGCTTCTTGCCCAGGAGGACGGGGCTGTGGCTCCCCACACCTTCCAGCACAGGGGTGTCAAACTCAAATACACAGTGGGCCAAAATTCAAAACTGGAACAAAGTCGCGGGCTAACGTTAAGATTTATTGAAAAAAAAAATCTTCCTCTAGATATAAGAATGAATCTTTTCTTATGGACTCAAACAAGTTTTGCTGAAAAACTGAATATGGAACAAGCAAAGCTTAATACTAAACAATATATATATTAGCTGTATAATACCAGTAGGCCAGCTCTAATAGTAATTTGGTATGGCTTCGCGGGCCAAATATAATTAGGCTGTGGGCCAAATTTGGCCCGCGGGCCAGAGTTTGACACCTATGCTTTAGCAGATCATTACATGAAGGAACCTTTTAAACACAAGCGCACTCATGCTCACAGGTGTACACAAGGGTGCTCACACACAAACTACACCCTTTTTGGCTCCTACCTCAAAGCACACTGTGCGCTGTCGATCCTACGTGCTGCACAATAATGTTTAATATTTAGTATTTACTGTTATATTCACATAGATCATTGCAATGATGTTGTTTATTATATTGCTCTTTTTTTTGCTTGTTTTCTCTTTTTTCTTTCTCAACAGGTGATTGATATATGTATTTTTTGTCTGTTTGTTTTGTTGGTTTTTGTTTTTTTCCCTTCTCTTCCCCGCTGTTTTTCTTTCCCTCTTTCTTTCTCCCTTTTCTTTTCCCCAGTCAAGTCTGTCCCGTGTTAAGCAAGTGAAAATAAAATAAAATAAACACTAAAAGCAAAGGTGAATCAAATAGACCAATACGGCCAGGCCGGGATGGACCATTTGGTAAAGTAAATCCGTTGGCCATCTTTCTTTGCCTTTAGACAATAATTCTGATGGCAAAAGAACCAAACGGGACAGGCAAAAAAAAAAAAGAAAAAAAAAAGGTAAGGGATATGTGACCTAAAGGACGGCACTGTATGGTCTTCAGCAGAGGTCTTACCTCACACACAGCCACCTGCATCATGGCATCCAGACTCCCCTCTGGAGAGTCCAAATTCCCAGAGATAAACTGCTTTTTTAATTCAGCTTCGAAGTCATTCTTATTTGGTGTCAAGCTAAGAACATGCCTGTAGCCAAAGGCAGGCTGACACTGCTGGTCATTCTCATCACACGGCTTCAGCAGTTTTTCCTTGTTGGTATTCGTGTAAGGAAGGACTGTATTACCAAAGGCACCAAACCCTGGAATTAAAGAAATAGTAAGGGTTATAAAACATATTAAAAAGCAACATTATAGGACAGAAAATATAACACATTTTGTGTTAACTCTTTGTTGACAATGGACTTCAAATTCATTTCTGACTTAATTTTCATATTCATATCAAAATTGACTGGGAGAGCACAAAGGATTTACAAGATGGTGCCTGTGTGTTTGGCACGCCATCTATCGCTCTTTTATTTGTTTTGTTTTATTGTTTTTGGTAACTTTGCACTACATTTCTGTCCTATAGCGTCTTATGATCAGCAGGCATTATTGGAAATCCAGGTTTATCCATCCGGATGTCTGACCAGCCTGGATACAACAACCAAGGGTTTTTGCCTCCCTATCTGGAACCCATACCACCGTACTAGCGTTCAGTGGTTCTGTTTGTAATGTACGTGTCGAAGATGCAGTATTCTCCGACCATATGCGTATCTTATTTGATATTGCTCCTTCTAACGCTTTGGCAAATCGGGCTGTATCTGTTCGATGTTATCGTGCCCTTGGCTCTGATACTGCTGAACGGTTTTCCATATTATTTGACAAGTTTATGTCTTATCCCCCTGAGTTATCCACCGCAGAGGACCTACTTTTGTATTTTGACTTTGCTTGTGAATCTGTGCTCGATGTTGCTGCCCCTTTAGGGCTAAGAAAATGTAATCCCAAGACTAGTCCATGGTTAACTGATCATAACCCTCGTGTTTTATACAATACTATAAATTCTGTACTTAACATGGAGGGTTCTGACGTTTAGCCATCCCCTAAGGCTGTGTGCAATAAGTTTGTTACCTTTTTTGTGGACAAGATTGCTAGTCTGAGGCCTCTGACCCTATATATTGTTGATCCGGCCATGCATGTTCCCTGCTCAAGTCTGTTCTCTGCCTTTGCACCAATTTCAATGCTTGATTTAGATAAATTGGTGGTACATGCTAAGCCCTGTGGTTCCGCAAACAATGTTATTACTGCCCGCTTTCTCCAAAAAGGTATTTCCTACCATTGGACCTTACTTTTTGAAAACTATCAGTACTAGTCTGTTATCCGGTCAAGTTCCTAGTGGGTTTAAACATGCAGTCATACATCCCTTACTTAAGAACCCTGGCCTTGATAGTTCTGTTATGTTGAATTTTAGACTGATCTCCAAGGTTCCCTTTTTAAGCAAGATCTTGGAGAGGATTGTACATACCCAGCTGTTAGACTACTTGAATGACTCGCAGCTGTCTGAAATCTTCCAATCCGGTTTTAAGCCCTTTCACAGTAAAGAGACAGCTCTTATTAAAGTTATGAATGACATTCTTGTTGCGACTGATCGTGGTAAATATGCTGCGCTTGTCTTATTGGACATGACAGCTGCATTTGACACAGTGGACCACGACCTGCTGATCTCCCGCTTACACCACTGTGTAGGATTTCTGATTTGGCATTGTTGTGGATAAAATCAAATCTTTCCGAAATTAGTTTTTGTGTTAAGCTGGGCTTGGCCACGTCCTCTGTCGCTGCTCTGCTTTGGGGTGTGCCTCAGGGATCTATTCTGAGGCCATTGTTTTTCTTGCTGTATTTACTCCCTCTTGGCGCGATATTTCGTAAACACAAAGTATCATTTCAATTGTATGCAGATGACCTTCAGCTTTACTTACCTTTTAGCCATTTGAATACCTCCCCATGTCAATCTCTGCTTGACTGTCTTAGCAATGTCAAATCTTGGATAGCAAATAACTTTATAAATCTTAATGATTACAACAGGGAAACAATTTTATTTGGCCCACATCGTTTTACTGATTCTCCAGATGTTGATTTTGGTGTTTTGACCTCCCATCTGAAAAGTTCGATCACAAATCTTGGTGTTAAATTTGATTCTGCACTTACTTTTGATGGTCATGTAAATAGTAGGGGTGCAACGATATTCGTATCGATATTGAACCGTTCGATACAGTGCTTTCGGTTCGATACGCATATGTATCGAACAATACAAAATTTGTAGTTTATTTTATCAACTTTCCTTCTGACGATGCTGTCTGTGTTGAGCGCTCAGTGAATCTGCGTTCGACTACTCCGCCTAGGCTGCACTGTCGAACGCAGATCCACTGAGCGCTCAACACAGACAGCATCGTCAGAAGGAAGAACGCAGGGCAAGCTAGCGAGACAGAAGTTAAGCTCTCCTTGCAACATGGCAAATTGAACCTCCCCCACCCTCATTCAGATCTGGCGTTTGGAATTATTTTGGTTTTCATGTGACGTATGACCCTGAAGGTAAGCGAGTCATGGACTAAAGTAAAACAGTACAGGGAGTGCAGAATTATTAGGCAAGTTGTATTTTTGAGGAATAATTTTATTATTGAACAACAACCATGTTCTCAATGAACCCAAAAAACTGATTAATATCAAAGCTGAATGTTTCTGGAAGTAGTTTTTAGTTTGTTTTTAGTTTCAGCTATTTTAGGGGGATATCTGTGTGTGCAGGTGACTATTACTGTGCATAATTATTAGGCAACTTAACAAAAAACAAATATATACCCATTTCAATTATTTATTTTTACCAGTGAAACCAATATAACATCTCCACATCCACAAATATACATTTCTGACATTCAAAAACAAAACAAAAACAAATCAGCGACCAATATAGCCACCTTTCTTTGCAAGGACACTCAAAAGCCTGCCATCCATGGATTCTGTCAGTGTTTTGATCTGTTCACCATCAACATTGCGTGCAGCAGCAACCACAGCCTCCCAGACACTGTTCAGAGAGGTGTACTGTTTTCCCTCCTTGTAAATCTCACATTTGATGATGGACCACAGGTTCTCAATGGGGTTCAGATCAGGTGAACAAGGAGGCCATGTCATTAGTTTTTCTTCTTTTATACCCTTTCTTGCCAGCCACGCTGTGGAGTACTTGGACGCGTGTGATGGAGCATTGTCCTGCATGAAAATTCTGTTTTTCTTGAAGGATGCAGACTTCTTCCTGTACCACTGCTTGAAGGTGTCTTCCAGAAACTGGCAGTAGGACTGGGAGTTGAGCTTGACTCCATCCCCAACCCGAAAAGGCCCCACAAGCTCATCTTTGATGATACCAGCCCAAACCAGTACTGCACCTCCACCTTGCTGGCGTCTGAGTCGGACTGGAGCTCTCTGCCCTTTACCAATCCAGCCACGGGCCCATCCATCTGGCCCATCAAGACTCACTCTCATTTCATCAGTCCATAAAACCTTAGAAAAACCAGTCTTGAGATATTTCTTGGCCCAGTCTTGACGTTTCAGCTTGTGTGTCTTGTTCAGTGGTGGTCGTCTTTCAGCCTTTCTTACCTTGGCCATGTCTCTGAGTATTGCACACCTTGTGCTTTTGGGCACTCCAGTGATGTTGCAGCTCTGAAATATGGCCAAACTGGTGGCAAGTGGCATCTTGGCAGCTGCACGCTTGACTTTTCTCAGTTCATGGGCAGTTATTTTGCGCCTTGGTTTTTCCACACACTTCTTGCGACCCTGTTGACTATTTTGAATGAAACGCTTGATTGTTCGATGATCACGCTTCAGAAGCTTTGCAATTTTGAGACTGCTGCATCCCTCTGCAAGATATCTCACTATTTTTGACTTTTCTGAGCCTGTCAAGTCCTTCTTTTGACCCATTTTGCCAAAGGAAAGGAAGTTGCCTAATAATTATGCACACCTGATATAGGGTGTTGATGTCATTAGACCACACCCCTTCTCATTACAGAGTTGCACATCACCTAATATGCTTAATTGGTAGTAGGCTTTTGAGCCTATACAGCTTGGAGTAAGACAACATGCATGAAGAGGATGATGTGGACAAAATACTCATTTGCCTAATAATTCTGCACTCCCTGTATGTTGGATGTGCCACGCAATGCTCAATTACATGGGTGGGAACTAGTGTGTTAGCGCAGTTAGCTCGTTAACGTGTTGGCCGTCTAGCCCCATGCACGGGGCGATCAGGGGTAGCTCGTGTAGGAGTGTTTAGCTTATTTTATGAGTTTAGAAATGTGTTAACATAGAATGTAGAACTATTGTAGAGATACTGCCCTTAATATAATAAAGGCCTCACTGTGTCATGAACTTAGGAGTAGATGGTAGGAGACCCCTCCCCCACTTGAACTGTGAAAGTAAAACAGAGAGCTGAGTGGAAATTTCCCAGAGAATGTTTGGGTGGGGGTCTCAACATTTGTAACTGGATAACTGTGGTCTGGAAGGGAGATGGGTTTTATGACCTCTAGGGAGTCACCTACACCCACAGTGTTTTTACTGTCACGCACACACATCCACACGCACATTCACTCATGTGCACTCACACATACACACAGGTATGCGTACACAGTCACACACGAGCACTCACAGACACGTGGGAACGCCCACATGTAGGCATTCATGTGCTCGTGCACATAGACACAGACAGAGTTTGCAGCACACCGTAGGGGGTTTTATGATGGGGTCGCTTCTATAAAGCTGGCTGTAACTAACAAAGGGGTGAAGATTTGGAGAGGGACACCGGCCTCGTCTTCCCTTCTAGAAGTGCATGCTTAAATGAAGATGAATAAAGATGAATAAAGGTTTTGTGAAATGACTACTGAGTTCCGGTGCCATCTCTGGAAGGGTAAAACTGATTTCGTAAAACACTCGTTAACGGAGATTTGCCGTGTTGTGGCGTTAAGGTCATTTCAACGAGATTAACCTGAAAGCACTAGTGGGAACACAACGAATATGACTGCACATTTACGCCGACATCATCCTAGTGCAAAGACAAGTGGAAGCAGACAAAAACAACAAGCATGCATGATACAAACTTTACCCGAGTCACTTAGACAGCCGTTAGCACATGATTCGCCTTATGGGGACCTAATATGTTTAATATGCTGCTGAGACTATAGCCCAGAAGAAGCGGATAGTATAGCTTTTATTTTGGAAAGAGCCATTTCTCTGTAATAAACTCTCTTTTCCAAAGATGAGTGATTCCTCAATCAGATACAGGGCTTGCAATATCGCTAGCCCGACTTCCCGGGGCTAGAGATTTTTTTCAGTCGGGCTACCAAAATCTATCTCTTCCCTGCCCGTCGGGCTATTGTAGCAAGAAAAAATATATGTCAATGCTTTTGCATTCTTTCAGAAATGTAGCTGGGTAATTATGTCATTAGCATCGGTGAGCCACTGTCAATATGTGACATATTGCAATCGCGTTTGAATTTGCGCTTGTTTTTTTGCTTTCACTTTGCAATCGTGCGAACTGTGTATAGAGAGCGACAGCACTGATTGGTGAGTGATGATAATTTGTGCACCAATTCCTCTGACATCGTCTTATCAATCGTTAGCTTACTGCGCAAACATGACAAGTGAAATCTCCCGCAGCAAGCTTAAACATGTGAGAGGTTGATCGCGCAGAGAATCGCTGAGCTTATGTGAGTGCGTGTGTAAAAGCAGCAGGATATATATTTTAGTTCTGCTGAGCCAAATAAGACAGGTCAGGGTGAAGAAGTGACAGCCAAAGAAAAGCTTACCACAAAACGGAAAAGTTATGACAAATCAGACTATAAGGCAAAAAGAAAGTGCAGCTTTATGGTTTCATGGACAAAAGAATTTCTGTGTCTGCAATATGATGAGCTAAATAACCAGGGCTGCACATAAGTGGTCCGCAGGTGCGCATTCGCTGTCAAAATAAAAAACACGCACAAGGGTTAGGGTTAAATTTAAAAACTGTACTTTTGAGTTAAAATATATATTTATAATTTTAATAAATGACAAATTAAAAAGGCATGAACATTTTTTTGTATCGAAAAAATATCGAACCGTGACACCAAAGTATCGAACCGAACCGTGAATTTTGTGTATCGTTGCACCCCTAATAAATAGGGTGTTAAAATCAGCTTTTTATCACCTCAGACGCCTATCGAAGGTCAAGCCTTTCCTTTCCAAACGCAATTTGGAAACTCTTATTTATGCTTTTATCACTTCATGTCTGGACTATCTAATTCTCTTTTAATAGGGGTTGGGTTGGGCACTTTGTCACGCCAGCAGTTAGTGCAAAATGCCGCGGGACGATTTTTAACCGGTGGTAGGAAATTCGATCACATCACTCCAGTTCTGGCTTCTTTACATTGGCTTCCTATTGAATTTAGGATTTGTTTTAACATGGAGGGTTCCCAGAGATAAACTGCTTTTTCACTTCAGCTTTGAAATCATTCTCATTTGGTGTCAAGCTAAGAACATGTATATAGCTAAAGGCACTGCTGGTCGTTCTCATCACACGGCTTCAGCAGTTTTTCCTTGTTGGTATTCGTGTAAGGAGGGACTGCTTTATCAACAAAGGCACCAAACTCTGGAATTAAAGAAATAGTAAGGTTTATAAAATCCTTCATGGAGTATGACAGATCCATCAGGTAGTAGAGATCCACTGGATGGCCCTCAGCTGCCTTAAAAGAAACATTGAATGAAACTGGAAGTCCTGCAAACACAGTTTTAAAAAAAACGGAAATGAATAAAGGCAAAACCAAAGCTACTCCCCCACACACATACAGTAGAACAATATATGAACACAGTACATAGCATAGGCACCAATAATATACATATTTTATAAGCATAATTTTTATAAGCACACTCTGCTTGGAGTGAATCTGTGAGAAACCAAGTCTGACATTCCCTTAATATTGTACGCAACATTAACCGATTCCACTGACCAGGTCGAAGGTCAAGGTCAATCTTCTGAGGCCCACTAGCCGGACGTCACCGTCGTGGGCGACCTCCGGACCTGCTTCGTCTGCATCGCCACCACTGCTGTCCGCACGGCCCCTGGACCTGCTTAGTCGCTGCCACCACTTTCCACGTTGCCGGCCCCCTGAACTGTTTGATCATGAACTCCTGTGCGGTCGGCCTCTGGGTCGGCCCCCTGAGGGTTTATGAACTGTTCCCTGCGCTCCTGTACCTTTGATGGACATTTTGTTTTTGTGCTAATGAAACCTGACAAACCATATATTTAGTAATTAAGCAAAATAAATGAAATCAAAAACAATTTTTTTTGAGTTCAGTGACAGCAACAGGGACAGAGCTGTTTTTACAACGTTTTATCCTGCAAAAGTAGACATGGAGGAGAAGTTATAGAGCCCCGCAAGGGACATTAGAGAAAAGCAATGAAGATAAACTTTTGCGAGATTTTGCGAAAGGAACTTGGGATCACGCAAACGTTTTGTGACATCTTGCATGGATGTCGCAAATGGAACCCACTTCAAGCCGTCATAGATGAATTTAAAAGGCCAGATAGCATGGCTTGGACCTAGGGTTGCCAACCGTCCCTTAAAAAACGGAATCGTCCCGTATTTAGAAACAAAAGTACACGTCCCGTATTGAGCTAATAAGGGACGCACTTTGTCCCGTAATACAGTGAGAACCAAAAGTAGTCTATAAATGTTTATGGAATTAACGCTTTGTTTGAAAACATAATTCCCAGCCCCTCTCCTGCTTTGTGACCAATGAGCTGACAGCACACTTATGACAATTCGAGTTTGACAATTCAGATTACCGCTCATCTCATTGGTCGAGGAAAGGTCGCTTACGGAGAAAATACCGGAAGACAACAGATGACCACAACAAGAAGCATGGCCAACAGGGAAACAAACGCCGACACTGTGGTGCAAGTCTCGGACGACAGTACACCTAAAGCTGGGCAGACACTGTGCGATTTTTTCAGTCACGTTATTCAGCTCCTGCTCAAACTGCACGATTGACTCGCAGGGGTTAGAAGTTGGTAGGTCACGATGCAGGGTCTCACACTATACCGCCCGATGCTCTGATGCGACCTGAGTGCTCATACTGTGCGTCCATAAAATGAAGGTTATAACAGAAAATCTGTCGCTCGCTCTCTGTCTCTCACTCACACAGACACGCACACCACCACCATCAACTTTGCTAAATTGCTAATGAAAAACATTGATCAGGCAGCTGTGATTGAGCAGCAGTGTAAATCCAACTATGTTCACGGTTGTTGTGGTCGTGATAATTTTGTGATGCCACATCGAAAAGGCTCGGATGAGCTTTCCAAAGTTCTACAAGTTGTGCCTCCATCGCTTGTGTCCAGATCACACGCTGCACTACCGTGCTGCACCATCTTTTTCACCGACGTTTACGTGTTTGCGCGTGAGCAGTGTGAGCGGCTGTGTTGACACCCTCACGAGTGATTGATGATCGGGAGCTGGTCATGAGATGTTAATCGCTTCTCGTTACCCACGTATACTACACGATTCACGATGAAGGCCAAAATCGGGCCGATCACCAAATCGGTCGCACGACTCAAAAATCGTCTCAAAATGGGCCAAAAATCGCACAGTGTGAGCCCAGCATTAGAGCAGCAATGCTTGTTCCCCTCAGAGAAAGAAAAAAAAAAGGCTGCGAAAGTACAGGGAGGAATGGGAAAAGGGAAACACCTGGCTGGGAAAATGCACGATAACACCTTTAAAGCGCACTGCACTGTGTGCCGGCGCACTTTTTCCATAGGCATGCTTCTAGTGGTGGGCACATGAAGAACAAGAGGGGAGTGAAAGCTCGGGGAACCCTTAACCAATTTTTGGTCCACCAGGCCACGGCAGAAGCAGATATGGTATGTAAACACTGGTTTGTTTTTTTTAAACCCTCTGGTTAAGGTTAATATGGGCATGTGCAGTGAATATCAGCGCTATGTGGCCAGAAGTGTGATACTATAATTTATTTTGTGTAATAAACAACTACAAGGATAGATGATTACAACAAATAGATCACTAATACATAAAAGTAATACATAGATGAATAATGATGATGAGTTATGATGCGTAATCATGGGAACAAGTGGGTTTACAACCAGGAGCAGCTGATTAGCATTAGAAAAGCTGAAATAATACCTCAACTGAAGCCAATTGTACTAAATGCTATATGTGCACTGTTACAAGAATATTTTTGTTCTATTGCTTTCTATTAATTTATATAATTTTAAGTTAAGCAGGACAGAGTTCTTTTAAAGAAAGATTTACTTATATTCTCAAAAGTTAAGCATGACAGGCTTCTGTTTAAGAAAGAGACCTGTTTTACTGTGTTAATGTTGTCATTTTGAGCTAGAAATAAATGGCTAAATGATCATTTGTTTCCCATATGGTCATATCACAAAGAATATGCATCTGCTTAAATCAAATTCAAGTCAAATGGTTAAAAAATAATTTCACACACAAAAAAAGAGCTACAAAATTCACCACACTGGGAAGGGTGAACTGGGTTGCCCGGCCCTGGCCACGAGGTGTCCCTTATTTATTTTTCAGGGAGTTGGCAACCCTACTTGGACCAGACACTCACACAGCTACAGGTTCACCCAAGAGAATGACCCGTGCTTATAAAAGGGAAAAACCCAGCCATGCCTTACCAGGGACAGGTCCCAGTCTCAGGTCTCTCCTGTCACAAAAAAAAAATACAATAAAACAAAGTTCAAATTTTTTGGTCAATGTGGAAAAGAGCATGTTTCATAAGGCAGTAAAGGTACTGGTGACCCTTTTTACATATTGATTAGAAATTCTCATCAAAGTTCAGTTTTTCATTGATTATGGTCCCAAGAAATTTATGATTGCACTTGCTCTATTTTCTGACCTTTAATTAAAGTGACTCCATGCCCATTTTGTTGTTTCCTAAAATCAATAACCATATTACACTGGGTGAATGTACTACTGCACATTCACCCAGTGTATATACTATGTGTATATATATATATATATATATATATGTTCTTCCTCTACACCCCCCCCCCAATTTTTGCACATGTCGAGGAGCGTGTCAGGCTACATTTCACTGTGTGTTATACTTGTATAACTATGCATGTGACAAATAATAAAGAACCTTGAACCTTGAATATCTTTTGTTTTAGATATGTTCAATTGCAGACTCCTCCCACCACTGAACAAAGTCATCAGTGACTGGACCATGGCTCATTTCACCCTCTTTCAGTAAGATGACAGTAACAGAGTCATCTGCATATTTAATATATGCTTATATTTATGTTTAACCCTTATGTCTTCCTTAAAAAAAAACTTACACTCGTGACCCTAGGGACCCAAAACGGACCTGCTACAAAAAGTGCAATAAAAATGTTATATATTAATTTTTTTTCCACTTTAAATGAGTCAGTCTTTTAAAACTACTTCTGCCTGAAATATTCATATAAAGTTTTAATTATATTTCGGGGGTTTTAACCCTTTAAATCCCAGTTTCTTTACATGAGTGCACCATTTTTTTTTAGCCGAAAAAACTTAAATATTTTCCATAAAATACATTTGAAGTAATATTTGATTGTTATTATAATTAGGCCTTTAGGTGGGTCAAAGATTGGCACCAACATTCGTTTTGATCTATCATTATTTTTTTTGCAGGAGCTAGTGATGTGCGGATCGATCCTGAAATATCGATTCCTCCGATACCAATTATTTATGTTCTAGAATCGATTCTCACATTAAAATATCGATATTTTAGTAATTTAGGGTAAATTTGTAGTTTATCATTAACAGGAACACAGTGGAAAGAAACTATATTATTCTGATTGTCTACATTCATAGGAACTATTTCCTCTTCCGCCTTTCATAGTCATGTGCGAAATACGGCTGTATAAATGTCTCGCAGCCCCTTGGCGTGCGCGCTCACAACAATGGCTGAGCGTAATTGTGCGGACGTATTTTACCTCCACAAACAGCTGAGACGTGGTTTGCGATACATGTGGCAAAAAAGTGAGGTGTTGTGGCCATACTTGCCAACCTTGAGACCTCAGAATTAGGGAGACGCTCAAAAGGGCTGTTTTGGGGTGATAAATACATTTTACAGTGTTTATTTATCGGATAAAATACGTTAAATGTCACCGTTATTATTGGCCGGCCCGGAAACAGCGGTGGTGTCCAAATTCAGAGGCTGCTTCCACCTGAGGACCTGGCCTTCATGGTCTAAAGAAAGCCGGGTAGTACATGACGAGCTCCCTCGGTGGAGTGAAACTCTGCCGTCTGCTCCTTGCTATCTAAAATATAACCGGGCGCTGACTTAAACTCTCAACCGTCTCACACTTTGTTTAATTAGTTTTCTGTTTAACGTTTATTCAGCTGTGTGAAAACCCCGGAGGAACCCTCCCGAGGGATTAATAAAGTTAAATTTAATTTAATCTAATCTAATAACTTTAATCTCAGCCAAACCGATTTACTCACGAACAAATAAAACACTGAAAGAGCCAAACAATAACATTTTTAAGTTATCAAAGTGACTTATATATCATGTTTAACCCGAGTAGTGAAAGACCGCGGGGGTTTGAAGACGATGTGTCGGTCGGCTCAGATATTTGAAGTTTACACAGCTACATTCTCACCTGAAAATATGTTAAAAGTTTTTTTGCGACCCAGAAAGAGAAATAAGAGTAATATTAAAACTAAGTAGCTGCCATCATTGTTGGAAACTGGAATTGGCTGGGCCGCGCTATGAATTCTGCAATATGGTTTTTCAAATCTGTTCTCTGGGTGGAAAATCAGGAGAAATTCGGGAGAATGGTGGCTCCGGGAGATTTTCGGGAGGGGGACTGAAATTCGGGAGGGTTGGCATGTATGGTTGTGGCAACATCACTAACCGTGTCAAACACCTCAGAGTAAATCATATCACAGAACACGACGAGCGTATTTTGAAGCGAACTGAAGAGGAGGAGAGGGACAGGTGCTGCTAGGGTGAGACAGATGTCTCTCACGGAGTCCTTCAGTGCTGCAGGCAGGCAAGGTGTTCAAATAGCGCACAACTTCAGTTTTTTATTTCTATATGATGACCTCTGCATTATTAAGTGATAAGAACAAGTAATCTGATGTCCTGTAATCATTATGATGCTATAATTTGAGATACAATAAATAAAACAAGCTTTTGTACAAAGTATCGGTATCGGATCAGTATCATCGATATCAAGCCTGAATATTACTTGGTATCGGATCGGAATGGAAATCAGTGGTATCGCACATCACTAGCAGGAGCAAATTTAAAAAAAAAAACCTACACTCGTGACCCTAGGGACCCAAAACGGACCCGCTACAAAAAGTGCTATATAAATGTTATATATTAATTTTTTTTCCACTTTAAATGAGTCAGTCTTTTAAATCTACTTCTGCCTGAAATATTCATATAAAGTTTTAATTATATTTCGGGGGTTTTAACCCTTTAAATCCCAGTTTCTTTACATGAGTGCACCGGGGGTTTTTTTGAGCTGAAAAAAACCAAAAAACTTAAACATTTTCCATAAAATACATTTGAAATAATATTTGATTGTTATTATAATTAGTCCTTTAGATGGGTCAAAGATTGGCACCAACATTCGTTTTGATCCATCATTATTTTTTTTACAGGGGCACAGTAATTCAATATAATGGTACATTATGTGATTCACTTTTACCCCACTTATTACCTTGTTGTGTTCCTAAATAAAATGAAATTTTTTTGTAAATGCCTGCAGCAGCACCCTGCGCACTCATCACAAAGTCTGAAGTAGTGATGGGATTTCCGGCTCTTTTTAGAGAACCGGCTCTTTCGGCTCGGCTCACTAAAAAAGAAAAAAGGCTCTGCTCACTAAAGAGAGCCGGCTCTTTCGGCTCTGAACCGGCTCTTCAGGTTGTTTTGTTGCTTTAATTAATTTATTATTAACAATAATGAATAATTTTGCAGAAAAGGAATTACTAATGTAAAAAAAGTGGTTTTATTTATATATGTTTATATATAAATATATGTGGTGGCCCCTAGAGACAAAACACGTACAAACTCCAAAACACATTTTTAGCATTAACTGAACTTCCAAAACAGAGCTACTAGATCACTTAAATTACACAATTGAAAGCATATGTGTATTATTTGTGTATTTACACACAAGCACTCATATATATTCAAATAATTTAAAAAAAATGTTCATTTACCTGTTACTACCACACACCAAATCCGGTCGTTGGTAGTAGGTATTATAGTAGGTAACAAAAGCTCAGTGTTTCGAGTTTTTATGTGCTTCGGAGTTTGTACGTGCTATGGAATTTTTACGTGTTTTGTCTCTATGGGCCACCGTAAATATATTTTTATTTTTTCACTCCATAAAATGTAATAAATAAATCATATAATATAAAAACCAACTATTCATATTTCAACCTTTAACTATTAAAATTTTCAGCTTTTTCCTTTTACAAATTTAAAGTGAAACAACACAAAACACTGCAAACCACAACACAATTAAATATAAATTATAATATGAAAACAAACAGAAGATGCATATTCTCTGTCATATGGACCTGCATGAATAAACTTTCTGAATCCTTTATCATCCGCAACTGAAAATAGTTGTGGATGATTACTAGTGGTGTGCGGATCGATTCTTCTGATCCCAGTAATTTATGTTCTAGAATCGATTCTCATATTAAAATATCGATATTTTAGTACTTTGGGGTAAATTTGTAGTTTTTCATTAACAGGAACACAGTGGAAAGAAACTATATCATTTGGATCGTCTAAATTGGAAGAAACTACTTCTTCTTACGCCTTTCATAGTCATATGCGAAATACGGCTGTATAAATGTGTCGCAGCCCCTGGCCAGTGTTGCCAACTCCTCAGTAAGGAAAATCGCTATTGGCTATGCTAAAAGTCTCTAGAAGTCGCTAAACGACGTCATCGCCTAATTTGCGTAATTGGTCATGCTAATATCATTGTAACCCACGTTGTAGGCGAGAAAAAAAGAAGAGACATAAAGTGAGTAAAAAAAGTCCTAAATGCATTTAGAATTTATTTAGAATTACAAATTACATTTTTTTTAGCGATTATTGTTTTGTTTTTTTGTCACAATTCCAACCTTATTCCTTTACCTGCGCTTGGACTGGCAAAAGTGACCCGAAATAGGCACTCTGGTGGAGTTACTTTGTGTGTGTGTGTGTTTAAGTAGTTTTAAACCTTGTGATCCACAAAACAACATAACAGTAAAAGAAGAACTGACTGTGTTACAGTCAGTGCGGGAGCAGAGGCTTCACTCATACGCGATTCATTTGCAGTTTGGACGCATAAGTGGGAACATCTCCTGCCCTGATAGCAGCTGGGGGAGGACTATCCTCTGCCCGTGAGCGCTTTGGTACAGGCGAGGTGCCCACAGCAGCACCTGCTGCTTGTTGAGAAGAGCGATATGCGCTTTCACGTCAAAAAGTTGTCATAAATAAGTCTCCAATAACACTAGAAAAGTCACCAGATTTGTCACTAGTTGTTTTTTAGAATAAAAGTTGCTAAGGGGTCTGAAAACTCGCTAAATATAGCGACAAAGTCACTAAGTTGGCAACACTGCACCTGTCGTGCGCACTCACAACAATGGCTGAGCGTAAACGAAGTCATGTGTGGACATATTTTACCTCCACAAACAGCCAAGATGCGGTTTGCGATACATGTGGCAAGACAGTGAGGTGTTGTGGCAACACCACTAACCTCGTCAAACACCTCAGAGTAAATCATATCACAGAATATGATGAGCTTATGTTGAGGCGAACTGAAGAGGAGGAGAGAGACAGGTGCTGTTAGGGCAAGACAGACGTCTCTCAGGGAGTCCTTTAGTGCTGTAGGCAGGCAACATGCTCAAATAACTTCAGGTTTTTTATTTCTATATGATTATTCTGCATCATTAAGCAATAAGAACAAGTAGTCTGATGTCCTGTAATCATTGTGAAGCTATATTATTATATTATTATTACAATTACATGAAATACAATGAAACATTAAGTTTTTGAACAGAGTATCGGTATCGGATCAGTATCGTTGATACCACCCTGGATTTTACTTGGTATCGGATCGGAAGGGAAATCAGCACATCACTAATGATTACTATACCTATACCTTTCTAATTTGATGTTGTCCCTGGCTTTCTTTCTCTGTCTTTCCCTCCCGCTCTGTTCCTGTGCTACTGCGAGTGTAACTACCGCCCCTCCCCCCATTTGCAGCGCAAAGCACAAGGCTCACGTGCGGAATGAAGCGGAAAAAAAGTGCGAGAGAGAGAGGGTGAGAGAAAGAAAAAAAAACAAAACACGGTTTGCGATAAGGAGTCGGCTCTAAGAGCCATTTCGTTTGCAACCGACACATCACTAGTCTGAAGCACCTGATGAGTGGGGAAGGCACCGTCGCTTCAATATGTGTGGGTTTACCAAAGCTTCACCCACCTCTTCAACATACAGCCTCCTCCTGTATGCTTTCTGTTGTTTCCAGGATGGGTCAATTGCTGTCCACAGCACGTAGGAATTGTACAGTGAGACGTCCAGCAGGTTGTGAAAGAGGGCCACTGGCCAGCGGTTTGCTTTCCTCCTGCAGGAATAGGTGCCAACAACCTAACGAAAAAACACAAAAAACCCGAAATCATAAAACCTATATATATATTACACAAGAATATATGAGCAAGAATTAATAAATCTGTGCGTAACTGATGCGTAATGACACCTACCTTGTCAAGGTTGTCGACACCTCCTTTGCACCTATTGTAATCCTGTATTATCACGGGCTTTCGTTTCTCTTCCTCGCTTACATCAGGAGTGCGGTGTTTTGTGCTAAGTAATAGCACATTCTTGCCGCGTCGGGGACGTAAGAGACGACAGTGTGGGTGAGAGTGAAGGTGAAGGCGGAGGAGAAAACCTCTCTTGTCTGGAGCAACTGAGGCGGAAGCTTGGGCTTGTTTTTTCGGATTGTGCCAACCAGGGCCAGTTTCCTCCTCAGTAGCTCTTCTGTCAGGGCAAATGAAGTAAAAAAAATTGTCACACGTGATGACGTTTCCCTGGAGCCCCTCAGTTAGTTCCAGTACCACCCTCATCCCCTGGTTAACCTCTGCACGATCGCCAGCTTTGCCGGTGTAAACCTGCAGTCTCCAGGCATAGGAAGTTTTCACATCACACACAGTCCATATTTTTAGACCATACTTCGCAGGCTTTGTTGGTATGTACTGTTTGAAGTTGCACCTTCCTCGGAATAGGACCAGCTGTTCATCGACACAAATGTCCCTGTCTGGGCTGAACAGCAGCTCCAGACGATGCGTCCACAAATCCCACACCTTGCGGATGGCAGACAGCTTGTCATGACGGCGTCGTGGTCGGGAAAGCTTGTCGTCGAAACGCAGCGCCCTGCTGATTTGTTGGAATCGCTTGTGGGACATGGTGGCTCGGAAAATGTCCCGTCCGGATTTTTCAGCCCAGAGGCTGCGAGTGGATTCGTTTCTTGACCGGTAAACGCCGGCCAAAATGAGCAGCCCCACATAAGTGCGAAATTCATCAGAATCCATTTCTCGCCAGGTGGCAATTGTGCGTCTCCCGTGCAGATTTGTTATTGGCACGGTGTGCTGCACAATTTCATCAGTGAGGAAGAGCGCAAAACTATCTATATCAGGTCCCTGATCCGTGCGGCGGCATAGTGTGTCGGTCCTGGGGTGACACCTGTGGCTGCTGGAACATACCGGAGCGTCTCCGTATTTGTGGGCGACCAAACGATTTTCCCATTTTTTAAAGTCCACCCCAATGCTGCTTCCTCCATCTCCATCTCCTCTTCGCTCTCATTTTCAGAGGTTTCTTCAGAGGAACTGGACTCCGGCTGCTCTGTTTCCACAGAATAATCCGTGTCATCTCCAGAATCTTCGGAGGAGGATGA
The DNA here is from genome assembly GCF_963969265.1 of Rhamphochromis sp. 'chilingali'. NCBI lineage: Eukaryota > Metazoa > Chordata > Actinopteri > Cichliformes > Cichlidae > Rhamphochromis > Rhamphochromis sp. 'chilingali'. The sequence goes on along the minus strand of NC_137941.1, from coordinate 25,182,317 downwards.
CGAGGAGCTATCCTGGCACTCAGAGTCCAGGACCATTTCCAATACTTGCTCGGTGCGATAGTATCTTGCCATCCTGAAAATGACTACTCCCGCGCTACTGCTCATTCTTATAACCTCTGCTGCAGTGCACCTGCATAAACAACCTGAGCTTGCAGACAAAATAAAGTCTAATTTGGTTTTGGCCCCTGCTTTTATATTTATTTTGTTTCTATTGCAGTGTGCGCTTCTAAGAGAAAATACTTTTTAAGTGAGACATAGACACACTTTTGTTTTCTTTCTTTTTTGGGGGGACATAAAGAACTTTTTTATTTTATTTTTTTTAAACCACACACATGATCCAACATTGATAGTGACACAGAATTATCATTTATTTGAACAAAAAGTCTATGGAATAAATATGGAATTTTTCTCCATTTCATTCTATGCTCCAAAATTGGAAAAAACGGCGCCACCTCGTGGACAAATAAAAAAAGGATGCAATTTTAAGGCCATGAGTCCACATTGAAATGTAGAGCAATGCAGTAATTTATGGTATAATGAATGTGGAATGAAAAATAGCGTTTAACCCTTTAAGACCTACCATAGAACCAAGTCTGCCAGAGCTTATATTATATTTTTACATGTTGTAGTGCCATTTTTGGGAGCATTTCAAGTTGATATACATCAATACAACCATTATAGCCCAAATTTTAATAATATGTCTGCATTAAGTGCATAGTAATTACATAAATTGCAAAAAAGTGCAATAAACTACAAAAAAATTGAAAATCGTTTTTGTTTTTTTAACATATATTTCTAGTTTTTTAATTTAAGAGGCTTATCCCTCAGAACTGTAAATACAAAAAAGTTACACAAAATAGTTTCCCACCACAGGAAATTTATTTTGGGTGTCTTCATAGTTTTATTTTTGAAATACACCAATTTTTATATACTGCAGGAAAAACGAAAATAAACATTATAATGCAAATTTGGGAAAAAACAGCATATGCATCAAAATAAACTATTTCCAGCAGTGCAATATGAGTCCTCAGCATCCCAGAAACGACACAGAAAGTCATAAAGTCAAACATAACTTTTAAAAACACCAGTATGGGCTCATGAGGCCCTGATGGTAGAAAACTACATTTCCGCAAAATGACGTCACTTCCGGTTTCGGGCAGGTAATGGCGGACATGCGATCGTTCTCGCTGAAGTGTATTTCAATGTAGGAAGTGTTACGAACAGCTGATCGGATCGGCAAAGTGTGTTTCTGGAATATTACGTTTTTGTTCCTGCAAGCACTTTTTATGCAATTTTTGCAAAGCTATATGTGGAAGGAAACCGTGACAAGCTGATGGCATAAGATGTAAGTACAACTCATCCCGTTTCATATGCAAAACAAATTATTGCGCTAGCTTACACGGTTCAGGTTCTACAGGGATTTCAAATGTTATATTTCTCAGCTGTCCCTCGTTTATCGTGGGTGTTATGTTCTAAAAATAACCAGCGATAGGTGAAATCAAGTAGCCAATTTTATTTTTTGACGGTGCAAAATGTTTCGTGGACATCGTGGACATACAGTACTGCACTTCAGAGTCACACTGCTAGCGATCGATGCTGCAATTCTGTACTGTACAGGAGAGACGTCACGGAGGAGATCGTCTGCAGCGATTAGGACGCAGGACACAATGGGATGTAAATAAAAAGCATGCAAACTTGCACTAAAAAATCTGCGAAACAACGAGGTGAAAGGTGAACCGCGTTATTAGTGAGGGACCACTGTAATTTTGAAGGTAAGTCACAACATACCCTTCGTAAATACTAATGTATAGAAACCGTTACCAGCAATCATTCATTTTTTGTGTGGCTTTTTTCACGGTTTGTTAACATGCTGTGTAGGTGTGTACTTGACTAGCTGATATCGATATAACGGGAAACATCTGGTTTGACTATTCTTCACCTGTAGTTTGAATGCTGAACATTTGCCTGTTTAAATCATAAGACCAGTCACTATACAGAGATGTGCTTCTAAATGTGGACGATGTGTCTTCTGCATGCAGTGATGCAGTTCTGCTTGTGTTGAGTGATGTAAACAAGTGATCGATCTAAACTCTTTAAACGTCAAAATTGATCATTAGATTTTTTGTGACACAACAGTTGTGAGTGTTCCCACCTTCTGCTCTTTGTAACTTAACGCGATCTTTCCGTTTTCGAGTTTTGGACATGATTTTGGAGTATATCTTCGCAGTAGCAATTGACCGCAAAGTAAAGCTACCGGAAATGTACAACCCCACATCCGGTCTCAAACCAGGAAGTTAGCATTTTCTCGTGCACAGGGTCAATACACCGCTGCTTTTTCAAATGTATATTGAATTATTTTATTCTGCTGTTAGACCTGGAATCAAAAATGGAGACTACAACGTCAGCGTCTTCTGCCCAAGCAAAGAGTAAGTGCAATATTATGGGTTGTTATTTCAACTTCTTAAAGATCTAAGTGTGTTTAAATTTAAAAAAAAATCTATAATAAAGTGACACTACAGCTTTGTTAATTCAAAAACAGTGAATATTACTTTTACCAAAAAGAAATGTAAAAAAAATCAGCAACTCATTTTATACAAAATTGTTTATTAATTTCACAATCAACAGAAACTATGATCTTCATCATTGGGGACAGCTACATCCGCCGAGGGGAAGCACGAGCGAGGGAGACCATCGGGACCAACCTAGGTCTGGATGCGCAGGTCCAGTGGTTTGGCAGGGGTGTGATGGTTTGGCAAAACCTGATCCCTTTTCTCTTCCAATGTCTTCGAGGAAGAGTGATACCTGATGTCCTGTTGATCCACTGTGGTGGAAATGACCTTGGCAATGTCAAAAGCGTCAGGCTTGTGGCAGCAATCAAGCAGGACTTGCATGATCTCCACCAGCAGTTCCCGCAGATGAAAATCATTTTCTCTGCCATCACCCAGCGATGCCAGTGGAGGCGTGTTAATCCAAAGAAGGTGGACAAGGCTCGACGCTTTGTAAACAGTGTGATGACTACTTTATTCTGTCGGTTTGTGGTTGTATTGTACATCATCCACAGATAAAGCATAGAAATCCTGACCAGTTTTTGCATGATGGAGTTCATTTCACCCCTTTGGGAAATGATGTATTTTTAAATAATATTGCCTTGTGTCTGAAATCCAGTAGGGTGATGCTGGCTTTGGACTTTCCACTAACATTTTGGCAGCAAAATCTGAATCAGGAATTTTATTCTTTATGCTGTTTTTTTTTCTGCTTTAAACTCATTTGATAATTTTTCTTTAAATGCCAGAGGAGCCATCACACTTTTCAGTGATTTCACAATTATTCCCCCTGTTCTTTCTTTTGCTGTCATTCCCTTCTAAATTTGTTACTGCTGAATGTTCTTGTAATAAATATTTTTTAAATCATCTCTGACATGCATGATTTCGATTTAATATTGCATTTTACATTCAGCAAATTTTCAGACTGCTTAGAAACACCATTGCTTTTCATGACACTGTTTTATTGAATCCTGTTAAAGACAACATGCAAGAAAATTCCATCTAAACCTTTCATAAAATAAAAGAGAAGCTGCAGTCTACGATTAACAACTTTAGAACTTAAATACATAGCACTTATGCTAGGACAGTGAAATAACAGTAAAAGCTGCATGTAAGTTCTATCACTAGCAGGATAACAATTTTAAGAGAAGCCAATTAAATGTATATTAAGACAGTGACTGTTGTCCTCAACATATTATTGTTCCATGAGGTTGCATGTTTCTCTTAAGAAACATAATGTGGTGTATTAGCCTTTGTATTTTTCAAATTCATTGTTATTCTATTAATTACTAAAGAAAGACTTATATTGTTAGTTTGGGGTGGCTGTAGTTTAGGAAGTACAGCTGGTCATCTTCTGATTGGAAGGTTGGTGGTTTGATCCTGGCTCCCCCCAGTCTGCATGACAAATATAATAAAAAAAACATGTTTTAAAAGTCAGTATTTCAAATAGATGGCATGTCCATCATCATTAACTGCCACTGAGGTCTCAATCTGAAGACGGCTCCTAAAGAAAATGAAAAAAAAAAAACACAGACAGAGGAGAGAATAATTAAATTGTATGTATGACGTTTAGCATATTTTGTTATACAATTCTACTGAGCTGATATTTGGCAAGGATTAATTAGTGTGTCTGTGAAGTTTCTCAGTCCACCAGGTCATTGTAGTCTAAGGAACTTGGAAAGAAAAGCATCTGGACTTCTTTAAGTGTCTTGAAGATGTTTCACATCTCGTCCCAGAAGCATCTCATCTGCATGTCCACTGAACCTAGAACAGAGGCAGACAGACAAGCGCAAAAACTTGGATGAAGGAAATGTGAGAAGGACCACTCCCTGACTACTTCTTTAGATTACATTATCCACAGTATTTAAACATGAATACATTTAATCTCAGTAGTAAAAAGTAGCATTTTGCTTTCTTTTCAACATATGACAACAGAATGACAGGCCATCTTAGTTGAAAGCCCACTCACCACAACAAGGTGCGGGCCATGAGTGGGAACACGGGACAAGACATACTTGGCAAACAAGACAAACTAAGACAGGACAAGGTACAGATATACATATACTTCATACACATCAGCAATACAATAAAAAATTTTAAACAATAACAATTTATTAACAATATCATTAAATGTAACTTTTTGAATTTTAAATACTGAATGCAAAATCATTAGAGCAAAACGTACTCTCAGTTTTAATTCCGACAAGGAAATAAACAATAACACTTCTAAGGAACTATGTGAAATCTCAAATTGAAAAAGCAGTGCTGTTATTTATAGAAAAGTGCAATAAAACTATCCTGTTGTGGGGCGTAATCCGTGCCGTGGCTGTGGGGGAGGCTGGCGCACCTGAGGTCAATCAGTGCATCACTCCTCCACTCCATATAAATGAACTAGGGCGTGTTGTGTGTTTGTTGTTGGTGGTGGTATGTGTTTGGCTGGAAAGCTGTGCTGTGAGTGTGTGTACAGCAAATGCGAATAAAAGGGATATGCCACTGAATGGCTTAGCCCTGGTTTATCAGAGAAATAAGAGAGCGGAACCGGCTGTTCAAACCCCCCCAAGGCTGCCCGCTGGAATCGAAATGGAACGAGGCGCAACCTCTCACAATGAACGTAATATGGTCAACACCTTGGAGACGCTTGCAGCTGCTGTGAAGGCTCAAAACAACACCATTGAGCGTATGAGGGGAAACATCAGAGAGAGGCCTGCCGCGACAGTTGGAAAACATCGCGGAACGGATCACTGCAGTTGTGAGGTCTCAGAATCAAAAGAACGATAACACCATGGAACAGAAGTTTGATACCATCATGGGGAGGCTCGCGACTCTCCAACGGGAGATCGAGAGGCCAGTGTCGGAGTGTTAAAGAGCAGCCTGAAAAATTCTCCTGGGCTGCTCGCATGGAAATTAACAAAACCAACATAAACATTGCGGATCCCCATCACGGCGCCAGCTGCAGGCCCAAGGCTGGAGCCGAACAATCACTCCCTGATAATGACTGTGTTACGGCTATTCTTCCCATCCCATGCAAGGACACCTGGATTGGCTGGAGGACACTGTCTCAGCTAAACTATGGACATGCACACACACACACTTACACTGATAAGCACTCACTCATCCCCCCTCCCTTTCCAACGCCTTCGATGCTTGTGCCCTACCAGGAAAGATAGCAGTCAACTGGACCAGCACAGATGCTGCAGGACCGGATGCGCTGTCTACACCGGCTCTCTCTTACCCTTTACCCGCCCCTGTTGCTTGTCTTGTGTTTCTATGGTGTATTGATAGTCATGTGCTTTTGTGCTGAGGTGTTTTTTCTGTTATCAAACTGTTCTCCCACTAGGAGCTCAGTCTGAGTGGAGTTTTTTTTCTCCTCCTCTTACCTCATGTAGTGTATTTTTGTTGTTTTTTCCTATCAGCCTACCTTTCTGACATGTCTGCCCAATGTGATGTTTGTGTAAAGTTGGTCAGAAGGTTCCTTTGTAAGTGCGCATGCGTCATTAGCGTGCTGCCTGCTGTAACCCTAATTTCCCTCGGGATGAATAAAGTATTCTGATTCTGAATGGTGAGTCGTGGTCATGTTGTGCCTCCAACCTGTCACAAATTCACATCAGCAATTACAAAAGTAGCAAACCGTGGCAAGAGAAATTTTTTCTGTTTCTTCTGCTGATGCTTCAGTCCTGTTTATGCGGACTGTAAACCATGGGCAGCAGCAACAGAACATAATGGAGACCAGTGGAGTCCATGTTTCTCCTGCTGATGATGATTCAGTCCTGTTTATGCAGACTGTAAACCATGGGCAGCAGAGGAATAACTGGCAGTAACTGATTATGACAGCAAATCAAAATTTGTTATATTCTTTGACCATATGTTTAGTTAGTAAGTATATATTATATGTATTTCAATTCTAATCTAAAATACAATATATGTTCGAACAATCTGAAATAATGTCAATAAATCATTCAGCCCTAAAAGGCATCAGGTATCGCACATTACTCTCCATAAAAATGGATCAGTTTGGTCATCTGTCTGCGAACCAACTTGCCCGTTTTTGCTATTTAATTTTTTCTTCTTGCTAAGTGACTAAATCTGACTTTGCAGTACCATGTGTACTACAGTACCCATACTGTACAGTAATGCCACTGTTTTGCACATGTCTCACTCTGTATATTTTATTTATTTTATATATTTTATTTATTGTTTACTCTATTTAATTTGTAAAATATGTGTACACACACACACACACACACACACACACACGTAGAAAAATATTTAGTATACACATCCAGAAATGCATATACTATTATATATTGTACATATATTTATTAGTTTCAGATTGAGCCATTCTTGTATTTTGCTTGTTTACATGATTGTATTTTGCACAACTCTGTTGCTTGTGAAGCTCGCACACAAGAATTTCACTAACATGTGCTGTACCAATGTACCTGCACATGTGATGTGACAATAAAAGTGATTTGATTTGATTTGATTTGACGTGGAGGCCATTTTCACAAGTACATGAATGTGGTTTACTTCAACACATGTGTCAAGCATATGGCTTTCAAGATGAGGGAAAAGGTTTTTTTCACCACATTCTTCCAGGACCTGGGTGACAATGGTTGCTGTGACTCCACGTCCACTGGGTAGCTGACCTCCATTGGTTTTGATTTTCCTCTGAATGCATTTTTCTGTTGTGATACACACAGTAACCATGTCCGGTGAAGGTTTTTGGAGACCACCTCTGTCTTTCTGCTTAATAAAAGTATGCACAGCACCTTCAGTTGTCAAGGCCTGTGAACAAGGCAAGCAGGTGATTTTCTCTTTGATCTTCTTTACTACAAAACCTGCGATGTAGCTGATCACCGCCTCCTTGTATTCAGACAGGTTGCATACATCTGGGAGGTCAGGAATCGAGTGATCATCAGGGTCATTTACTTGCACAAGGTGCACTTCCATTCTGCGAGCAACATTTACAGCTGCAGATGTTGAATCAAGAATGTATGTGTTGTCTCGAAGTAAACAATTGCCTGTACCCGTTTTAACTTGGTGTCTAACAAGTAAACGTTTGTAGGCTCCCCTGAACTGTCTGGCATTAGGATTGTCATTGTGCCCACCTCTTGCTCTTATGGTAGAGAAGAAGAGCTTTAAGTGGTTCTGACTAGGGGTGGGTTTTTATAATCGATTCATCGATTAAAATCGATTCTGGCTTGGATAACGTAAAATCGATTCATTAAAATCCTGAATCGATTTTTTTTTATATAAATTTATTTTGCCCGAAATGCCAGAATCTCTGGTGACATCTCACAAAATTTCAACAACCACCAAACAGTTAAGACAGTAAATGAGAGCAGGTACACGGATTCTGCACATAGACTTAAACACACAGCGCGACCCACGGATCAGAATCAGTTAGATGTTGCCTTTCTCACAGTCGGGGCTGAAAGCCGACAGCTCGCTGATTCTGATCTGTCGGCGGGTCCGCGCTTTGTGTTCACGCCCTTTATGAGCCGATTCTAAAGCTGTTAGTTTGATCTCTCTCCAAACAATATTGACCGAACCAGCAGCAAAAGAAGATCCAAACGCTTCACATAAACATCGTCATGAATTCACTCTGACTTTTACTGTTTTGCTTCCACCGCGACGCACAGCTCTCTCTCTCTCTCTCCCTCTCTGTACTTCAAGAACAGTTTCCCTTTCTTCATTATTCGCTTGCTTGTTACGCACAAGTCTACTGTTGTTTACAGCGCTGTCAGCCGCTGTTTTTTTCCCTTTTACATTCTTCCGAAAAGAAAACCTAATTTCTGCTGTTCAATGCTGAACAAATTTAAACTTTTTAGAATTATTCAAAATGCAAAACGCTTAACCGTGTCTCTAATAAAACCGCTGTAACTTCAGAGGTAATGTTCATATGTTGATTAATGGTTTTCTTTCGTTTTTGATGTACTGCAGAATATTTTTATAAAATCCCAGGCCAGGACAATCACCTTCATGTTTTTCTGTGTTTTATCTTCAGCTACTTTGACACAAAGACATCTGCTGTGACGCTTACACCTGTGATAAAGTCTTGCGTGTGTCAGCTTCCTTTTTATTGATACAAAAATATGTAAATGTACTGATCTGAATTATAATATTTCTGAATGTCAAAATTTCCCAGATTTAAATCAAATTAAATTGAATTAAATCGAATTAAATCAAATCGTGGATCGAATCGATTCGGGACCTTGTGAATCGGAATTGAATCGATTCTAGAAATCAGTGATGATACCCAGCCCTAGTCCTGACTCAGTTTGTAGGTCAGAAGATACCTGCATGGGGCATCGGTCTTCTCAACAAGTTCATTATAAATGTTAAGTGCACTTATGCCATTAGCAATGAAGCCATATATGGCAGTCTTCTTTTTTGTGGTGTGAAGTGGCACCATCTTGTCATACTGCTGGACCTTCAACCCACGAAGCAAGGTTTCCGCATCCTTCAAGATTGTCTCAGCCCTGTGTTTAGTTGATGGCTTAATTGGAGCTTTGTAACCTTTTCCAAGATGATTACGGCTGTTGAGCACATCAAAGGCTGCATCTACAGTGCGCACAAACTCCACAGTTGCAGAACAACCTTTAAACTCCTCCAATTTCAAGCCTTGTTCACAGAACTCCATTGCATCCGCTACACTTCTGCTGAAGAGCTGTGCTGCTAGGTGGACTTTCATTTTTTGTTTTCTCCACTGTAAATGAGCCATTTTTAGTCTGTTACCTAGTCGTAGACCCTCTTCATCTTGGAGTTTATTAAGGGCTTCAAAGTACTTCCACTTAATCTTCCTCCCATCTTCTGTCTCAAATTCCATTGAAGATACAAAGGCATTACGAAGAAGCTTTAGCATCTGGCATGCATCCAGGATCACATGCACTTTTTGTGTGGGATTCTCTGGATGAAAGAAGTAGGGCTTCATGTTGTCGATATTTACCTCTGCGCCAAGTTCCCTTATCATGGCAAAGTTACTCGTAGGGGCATCACACGTAAGGGAGACAACTTTAACACCAACTTCATGAAGCCTGCTAAGGCTTTCCCGAATGACATTGGCTCTTCTCTGATCCATCCATACCATCGATGAGGAAGTACGCAATGGGAATTTTCCATGACTCATTGACAGCCACAACCATGAGGACAAAGGCCTGGGTGGCAAGTGTGTTGTCAATTTCACCAGTGCCTATATCTACATAGCCATGGAACCGGTCACCTGCAAACTCAGTCATTTTGTGGATGTACATTTCATCCATCATTAGTGCACACACCGTCTCCTTTCCCTGTTCTCTGTTTGCCTCCACGTGACTTGTTAGTGCTCTGAAAGATGCTACGGTAAATCCAGAATCAGCTGAGACACTACTGTACCAAGTGCGAATGGTGTGACTGTGTGGCAACGCTTTATTAAAATTCTCACGCACATACTCATGTGCTTTTGGGGAGTAAAAATGAAGTGTGGTGACAAACTGTTTCAGTTCCTCAGAATATTTAGCTGACTTTTTCCCATCAAGGATTTTACGCAAGATGTGTTTTGGAACTTCATTGATTGACTCAAGCAAAGATGCACACTGATTTGAGATCAAGAGCTTGTTCTTGAGTACTTTGGTGACATCCTTTAAGATACAAACTTTTGTCTTTAAACGCCTAGACTTTTGGCATTGCAATCTCAGCTTTTTCCTGTATTTTGTTAGCATCTCTTCTGAAGCCGGATTTTTACGCTTTAACGACTTTGGAGACTCAAGGTTGTAGCAGTGATCCTCTTGAATACAGCCTGGTTCTGTTAATGTGGTTGGTAATAACGCGTAACTATGGTCTCCTGGTGTCATGTTGTGGTCGAATTTTGTATGTGTTTGACCAACATTACTGTTCCCTGACACATCGCTTGATAAACCTGGAGAGCCACTTACCTCTGTGCCAGTACCTATCAAAATGTTACGTCTTGCTCCTCTCCCAGTTGACCTCACCTGAATACATGGAAAACTGAAAATTGTTGGAACTGCTGTGCTGCTGAGGCAACAGATTCCCTAAAGCAGCACAAAAAAAAAAAGAATGAGAAACTTTATATTTAATGTTTTTTTCTTATAATATTACATAGGAATAGTTATAGATTTTATTAACCTTTGAGTCTGTGATGTTGTCATTTTCTTCAAAATGAGCACCGCAAAGACGAGATGATGGCCCAGGTGTCCAGTCCTTCCTTCTCATGTTAGCCAGCCACTGGTTTAGTCTTGCTGCATCACCTAAAGGAAAACTGACCACCCCCACCACCAAAAAAAGACATGCACCTAAGATGACTGTTTAGCAGACTGAATCCAGGTGCAGCTGTGTCAGGTTAATCTGATTGGATGGTCATAATGACAGTGTAGCAAAATCAGACTAAAAAGCCTCTGTGAACTACAGTAAATACTGTCGTGGCAAGGCCGACCAAATCATATCAAACTACTGGTAGAATAGCTATAGAACAGTTTAATGTTAGTGACATCATATTAATTACCACTTTAACTCACATGCTCTTTTTTTCTCAAAAACGTAGTGGTGCAGCAGACTTTGTTTTTAGTTATGCAAACAAACGAGCCCAAATAGTAATTTTTAAAGACGAATTATTCACCACGCTTATTTCACTTTTGTTGGCAGTGTCTCCTGAAACGAAGTCTATCCATGTATTCACAATCACCAGTTAATCTGAGACACTGGTTCGCACAGCCAATTAACAACAGAGAGAACGGGCCTGCAGCTCCAGGTAGTAGCCAGTGGTGTCATAACAACCGCTAACTCCCACTGTACATTAATAAAATAATAATTCTAACCTTAGAGTGAATGAGACATCAATTCACTGATCCACACCACCAGGACATACAGCAATGACATCGGAATGTTGTTCGGACTGGAGAAGTGTAGTCGAATGGTAACAAAGAGAGGGAAGGTAGTCAGAACGGAGGGGATCGAACTACCAGAAGGCAACATTGCAGACATAGAGGACAGTTACAAGTACCTGGGGATCCCGCAGGCAAATGGGAACCATGAAGAGGCCGCTAAGAAAGCTGCAACCACCAAGTACCTGCAGAGGATCAGGCAAGTCCTGAGGAGTCAGCTGAATGGTAAGAACAAGATCCAGGCCATCAACACCTACGCCCTGCCCGTGATCAGGTACCCTGCTGGGGTAATAGGCTGGCCAAAGGAGGAGATAGAAGCCACTGACATAAAGACAAGAAAGCTCCTTACCATGCATGGAGTTCAGCATCCTGAGGCTGTACGCTAAGCGGAAGGAAGGAGGCCGGGGACTGGTGAGTGTCAGCACCACAGTCCAGGATGAGACAAGGAACATCCACGAATACATCACGAAGATGGCCCAAACTGACAGCGTGCTCAGTGAATACCTCAGGCAGCAGAAACCCAAGAAAGAGGAGGAAGGCGAGGAACCATCATGGGAGGACAGGCCCCTGCACGGTATGTACCACCGGCAGATAGCGGAGGTGGCTGATACCCAGAAATCCTACCAGTGGCTGGACAAAGCTGGACTGAAAGACAGCACAGAGGCACTAATCATGGCAGCACAGGAACAAGCACTAAGCACAAGATCCATAGAGGCTGGGGTCTATCACACCAGGCAAGACCCCAGGTGCAGGTTGTGTAAAGATGCCCCTGAGACAATCCAGCACATAACAGCAGGGTGAAAGATGCTAGCAGGCAAGGCATACATGGAACGCCATAACCAAGTGGCCGGCATAGTGTACAGGAACATCTGTGCCGAGTATAACCTGGAAGTCCCGAGGTCAAAATGGGAGATGCCCCCAAGGGTGGTGGAGAATGACCAAGCTAAGATCCTGTGGGACTTCCAGATACAAACGGACAAAATGGTGGTGGCTAACCAACCGGACATAGTGGTGGTAGACAAACAGAAGAAGACGGCCGTAGTGATCAATGTAGCAGTTCCGAATGACAGCAACATCAGGAAGAAGGAACACGAGAAGCTCGAGAAATACCAAGGGCTCAGAGAAGAGCTCGAGAGGATGTGGAGGGTGAAGGTAACGGTGGTCCCAGTGGTAATCGGAGCACTAGGAAAGTTCATTGATGAGAATTATTTATTAAACAAATAAACATAACAATTTTTTTACTCAAGCAACACAACGGTGGCCCAATATCAGACAGAATTGTGAACTCCGCTCTGTAGAGTGGGCAGTCATAATGAAGCAGTTCATTTTATTTTGTAGATTCAAGCTGCTCTTTATATTTTTGGCCACCAGATGTCACAGAGAGGACTCTTGCGTTGAAAAAAGGTTCATTACTCGAAGCTTTTCAACACAAGCTGCAGTTCTTCAGAAAGCTAGAAAAACTAGAAACAAACAAAATATAAACTAGAAACTAAGATGACAAACAAGGAACTGATGACTTGGCATAAATGAAAGAACACGGAACACACAAGATGGATGATGCAACAACAAGAAGACATAGGACTTAAATGTACAGAGGTTAGTGAAGGAATGGGAAACCGGAGGGAAACACAGCTGGAACTAATCAAACATAACACAACTGGGGGAAAGCAAAACTGAACACACTAAAAACAGGACTAGGGACTATCAAAATAAAACAGGAAACCTGAGAAGCACACAAAGACGTGGACAGACTGAATACAGGGAACAGAGATATATCTGTTAGTTATTCCAATCACTCAGTCCAAACTTAGCAGCACGAGTTTCAAGTTTATTTTGCTTTTGCTGGTTCTAATTTAAGTATCCTGAAGTAGGTAGCACACCTAACTGAACACTCATACAAATGTTTTCACTTATTACTAAATCAACCAGCACATCCACAAAACTATTAGACCTCTCTATAGCTATGTCCCAATTCACGGGCTGCATCCTTCGAAAGACCCGGCCTTTGCGGTCTACGTGGGCCGGGTTCTCCGAAGACCAGGAAGGTTGGAAATGGGACACTCTAGCTTTCAGATTTGCGTCACCGCTGTCTTGTTGCTATCTTAAATATAACAGGACATTGGAGTAAATTCTCTACCATGTCACACTTCTGCTTAATCAGTTTTCTGTTTGACGTTTATTCAGCTGTGCGAAAACTATCATTTTAATCTCAGCCAAACTGATTTACTCAGGAACAAATAAAACACTGAAAAAAGCCAAACAATAACATTTTTAAGTTATCTAAGTGACTTATATATCATGTTTAACCTCAGAGCGAAAGACCGTGTGGGGTCTGAAAACGACGTGCCGGGAGTCCGGTGTTGTCGCCGGCTCTAGTGAGCCTTGACCACCCAGTCAGCTATTGAGCTGGTGAGTAACGGATATCTCAAAAAACTTCAGAGCACTTTTCCAGAAAGAGTAATATTAAAACTAAGTAGCTGCTGCCATTGTCGGAAACTGGAATTGGCTGGGCCACGCTATGATTTCTGGGATAGGTTGGGCCACAAAGGATACACCCGACCCATCCCAGAAATCTGGGGAAAAGGAGGACACATTTGTCAGATGCATTTGGAGCAGCCTTCGTTGCCTGTCTGTGATCCAATCGGCCTTTAAATACGGCCTCCGAAGGATGCAGCCCCTGAATTGGGACATAGCATATGTATATATGCTGTATAATCCTAACTTAATCTACTACATTTTAACATACTGCTGTTACCCCTATTCAACCAACATACTGTAACTGTAGCAGTCATGTCATGAACACAAATGGGTTTTCACAATTATCAAGATAATCTGGTGTCTTACAGATCTGTCTGTCTAATGGATAGTGGGGAAGAAGTGAGTGAGGATGAAGAAGGTGAAGAAAAATAAACATTCCCCTGAGAGTGATGGGAAAGATGACAGGATTTCTCATATTGCAGCTATTTGCATTTTTTTGGCCTTTGTGCTTTTGAACTATTACAGTGTAGACGAGGAAAACATTCACTTCTTATAAAACACATCTCTGGTGATGTCTTGTTGCCCTGCTTCTTTTTTTTTTTTTTAATTATGCAGTGCAGTAAACATATCTCAATGTAATTGTTAGAAACTAAGATTTCATTTTTTACTTTTTTTTTTATGACAGGTGAATCATAACTTGTCAGCTCCACTCTTAAGGTTTTTATCCAGCTTTTTTACTTCACATTTGTAGCTTTGGCTTAAGAATTTCACTCCCAACCACTGAATAGACAAAGGTTGTGTCCACATGATGGCTGAGCCTTTGGTTTGGTTTCAATGCTCAAATTATTTTTCCACAACTGTAGGGTAATAAAAACTAAACAAAAACAACAAAAACAAAATAATGACTTAAACACAGCAAATACTAAAACAAAGATGAGGTTAAATGCTCATTGAGATGACACAGTATAGCTTGTAAGGCAACCACGCAGCATGTCAAAAATAGTGTTCTACCAATAAAAGTGAATACATAAAACCACAATTTGGCCTACATGCAAGGCATGCAAAGCACAAAAAACCCACAGAAGCCGCTTTTTGTTGGGCTTAACTGGCTTCTTCAATTGGGAGTATGCATTTCTAACAATGCATACTAAAAATTCAATCACAATTAAAGCTGCAAGCAGTGTTGAGAGGGCCCTCGGAGCCCAGTGTGTCGAGCCATGCTGAACACCTATTTCCACTTGGTGGCAATGGAGAATGCCATCTGAGCAAATGTCACACAGATGCGCGTTGTGTGTTGAATGGCCAGTTAAGATTTCATCTAGATCAATGTTGATTATAATCTAGTGTGCATTTCCTCTTCCCACTACTCAGCGCTCTAACTATTGGCAGGTATGACTATACTATTGGCATATCAATCTGTTCGGGGCTCGGCTCTAATCGTGCCTGTGAAGTTTGGGAGAAATTGGATAAAGTGTCCTAGAGTTACAGCAGTTTTGTGCTAGTTGGCGAATGACTAAAACTCTACGTGTCGCTGTGACTATGCTGTTACACAAAACCCCAAAAGCTTTGCAATTTAACTACACCAAGGCCTTTAGTTTCCACTGACCGAAGATCATGTTGATCTGATTAAAACCTTAGGAGGACTTTGTTAAAGTACGAGGCCAGAAAAGGATGAAAAATGTCCCTAAAATTACATATTAAATTCAAAGTGGCCAACTTCCTGGGTTTAGCATATGGCTCTATCAGACTTTTTGCACATCTTAATATCTTACATCAGGCTGCCAAATTTCAGACTCATAGATTAAACATAGTGCAGGGGCTGCTCTTTTGACATTTTTAGGAGGTACTGTGGATCATTCCGTCCATGCTACTGAGCCATTTTGCCCTGTCCATGTCTGAAACCATTAAAATGAGTAATTTTTCTCCAGACCTGATGCGTGTGCAAAATTTCATGAGTTTTTGAGCATATCTAAGCCTAAACATTTCAGTTCAAAGGCACACAAGATCGACAACAGAAACAAATTAAAACAGAAAACAGCAAAGCAGCAGCGCCTTGCATCATTCTCTATGGGAATGTCCTGCAGTGTTCTTATTCTGGGGCAAGGTAATAAAGATGCTGTTGACCCACTACTACATCTTATACTTGACAACTCCAGGTTTTCAATGACAACGAAAGTGAGCAAAATATGGTTGGCAGGCATAACTGCGGCAAAAAAACTAGTGGTTCAGAGGTGGCTCCCACCACATGAACTCTTGGTGAAACACTGGCTGAACACTTTGTTAGATATCCTGTACCTAGAACTATCCTCAGCTAGAGATAATTATGCAAACCCCTCAACAGTCCAAAACTGGGAACTGAATTAGACTAAAAGACTACTCAGAAGTGTGTGTTTATACGTGTATTTTCTTTCTTTTTGTTTTAAATTACTGATCTATTGTTCCTCTTTCCTTATCTGTTACACCAAACTGTGTTGTCATTGGTATGTTGTGGTCATGCTGTAAAGGTTATATGAGTTGGGGTAATGTTCCCGGGGAAACTCAGTATGATGTACACTCAACAAAAATATAAATGCAACACCTTTGTTACTGCTCCCATTCCCCATGGGATGGACGTAGAGACCTAAAATTCATTCCAGATACACAATATAACCATCCCTCCCAAACAGTGGTCACAAATCAGCCCAAATGTGTGGTAGTGGGCACATCTGCTATATTCATATAATCCATCCCACCTCACAGGTGTGCCACATCAGGATGCTGATCTGACATCATGAGTAGTGCACAGGTGTACCTCAGACTGCCCACAACAAAAGGCCACCCTGGAATGTGCAGTTTTGTCTCACAGCAAAATGCCACAGATGCCACAAGCAATGAGGGAGCGTGCAATTGGCATGCTGACAGCAGGAATGTCAACCAGATCTGTCGCCCGTGCATTGAATGTTCATTTCTCAACCATAAGCCGTCTCCACAGGCGTTTCAGAGAATATGGCAGCACATCCAACCGGCCTCACAACCGCAGACCTCGTGTAACCACACCAGCCCAGGACCTCCACATCCAGCAGGTTCACCTCCAAGATCGTCTGAGACCAGCCACCCAGACAGCTGCTGGAACAATTGGTTTGCACAACCAAACAATTTCTGCACAAACTGTCAGAAACCGTCTCAGGGACGCTCAACTGCATGCCCGTCGTCCTCATCGGGGTCTTGACCTGACTCCAGCTCGTCGCCGTAACAGCCTTGTGTGGGCAAATGCTCACATTCGATGGCGTCTGGCACGTTGGAGAGGTGCGCGCTTCACGGATGAATCATGGTTCACATTGTTCAGGGCAGATGGCAGCTGAGAATGTCCCAGTTCTTGCATGGCCAGCATACTCACCGGACATGTCACCCATTGAGCATGTTCGGGATGTGCTTGACCGACGTATACGACAGCGTGTACCAGTTCCCACGAATATCCAACAACCTCGCACAGCCATTGAAGTGGAGTGGACCAACATTCCACAGGCCACAATTGACAATCTGATAGACTCCATGCGACGATGTGTTGCACTGCATGAGGCAAATGGTGGTCACACCAGATACTGACCGGTTCTGGGTCCCCAGGCCCCCAATAGCGCAAAAAACTGCACATTCCAGGGTGGCCTTTTGTTGTGGGCAGTCTGAGGTACACCTGTGCACTACTCATGATGTCAGATCAGCATCCTGATGTGGCACACCTGTGAGGTGGGATGGATTATCTCAATATAGCAGATGTGCCCACTACCACACATTTGGACTGATTTGTGACCACTGTTTGGGAGGGATGGTTATATTGTGTATCTGGAATGAATTTTAGGTCTCTACATCCATCCCATGGGGAATGGGAGCAGTAACAAAGGTGTTGCGTTTATATTTTTGTTGAGTGTATGTTTGTGATGTGCTGTATAAGATAGTTTTCCTTTGATCGAAAAACAGATAAAAACAGAGACATTGCATTACAATAAAAAGTGATCATAATCAGTCTTTTATGAGTGCAGACCTGGGTTGGCTGAAAAATAAAATATACTGCATCAAACTATCATGAGCTCTAGTGTCTTTTTTCACATTTTTGATATTTTTTCTGTTGAATGTTGGTGGAAGAGTTAGGAGCCTTACTCTGCCCCATTAATAAATACATTTTCACAGCACTATACAGTATTTAAAGGTTTAAGATTTAAATGTCTTAGTCAGAAATCTACACTATTCATTACTGTGTCTTTTCATATGGATATATACACAGCTCAAGAACAGGTCTAGTTTCAGTGGTAGCATAGCTGCATAAACCACATATTGACTAGGGGACTTCCTCTGAACTTAAAACTTTAGAATCAACCGAAACCAGTGAGATTCTCACACTTCACATGTCCTGTGCCACAGAGCTGAGCTCAGAAATAATCCACATCCTTTCATGCAATGGAGGAAATTTATGTCAATGAACGCTATGTCAAACCTGCCAACAAGCCATCTATAAAAAAACCCACAGGTAAGAAAGAAATTACAAATATTTAAAGTTTACATTGTTCAATCTGTTATTACTATTATCACCCCCCTTCACCACAACCACTTTTTTTTTTTTTTTTTAACTTTTCAGCTCCAAGAAGCTACAAGAGAAGCTTTTATTTAGTTGTTATTCTCTCGTTGGGGCTGCTGGCTGGACTTCTCACTCTTGCTTTCTACTGTGAGTTGTGTTGTGTTGCTTTGTTGCTGTTGTTTTCTTCTGTTATATATATAACATGTTTCATTCCATAATGGCAAAATTCCAAATTATTTTTGATTAGCTCAATTATAAATCAGCAACAGTGTTCTTTTGGCTCTCAAAAACATCTTTACTTATTTATCTGTATTTCAGACAAAAACTCCTCACAAGATTCAGCTGAATATCTCTCAATGAATAACAAACTTTCCTCAATAACCGAGGAGAGAGACCTTCTAAATGCAACTGTCTCTGTAGTGAGTAACCAACTTTCTTCTATGACTGAGGAGAGAGACCTGCTGAAGGCCAACCTCGCTGAAATGACCAAAGAGCTGGAGAGACTGCAGAGTTTGTTCAACCAGAGTGAGTCCTTGTCTGAGCTGTTGTGTGTCTTTGTAAAAGATTTTACACTGAAATTCAGTGATTCCGTTTTCCAGTGATAGATGGAAATATTTTCTCATTATATCTGAAATGACAGAAATTTAAGAAAGCAAACTTTAATCTTCATGGATATGTTTCACATGAATCATTGTCATCATTGTTGCATCTCCTCTGCATTGCAGTGTCAGGATCACAAGGCCTTTTATATATAGATGTTATAAAATATAGATTCCTGTTAATTAACAGAGACCAAATAAAGTATTGCTGAATGTTCCATGTTGATCTTTAATATTTCTTATTTGATGTTTCTTCCAGAGAAAACCTGCCCTACAGGATGGAGAAAGTTCAGTTGTAGCTGTTATCTCCTCTCTGAAAACTCTGGTTCCTGGCATTCAGCTAGAAAACACTGCACAGACCAAGGAGCAGATTTGGTGGTGATAGACAGCCCTGAAGAACAGGTACAAAGTTCATTGTTTTTTAATGAATGTTGACTTTCAAACCCCACGTTGTTATGAACATGACTTTCCCCAATTTGAATAAAAATGTTTCCATAAAAATTTCATCATTTGACTAGTTTAACAAGGAACTATCAAAATAAAACAGCAAACATGAGACTCAGACTGAGACGTGGACTTGACACTTGAAGAACAGACATGAAAGCATAACATGACTAGATGTGACACAAGGAACACAGGGAAGGCACAGACACAGAAACCAGGAGACTAGAAACTATGAATTACAATGAAGTCAACGACTATTAATAATTCAAAAACACAAAACATGGAAATTCCCCCATTACACTGAAATAGCATTGGGTATAAAGCTGATGAGAATCTGTAGCCAAAGAGACAGAAATAAAAAGAGTCTAGTGATTCATAACACAAATGTTTGTGTGCTTGTTGGACAGAACTTCATCGCTTCATTCACCCAGAAAGAGACTTGGATTGGTTTAAGTGACATAGAACAAGAGGGCACGTGGAAATGGGTAGACGGAACGCCTCTGACTCTGCAGTAAGTCTTTGAGTTCAACCAATATATTAAATATATTTGTAATAAACAAATATTTTTATAAATAATATTTATTTACTAAGTAAATATATATTTTTTATATAAATAAAGAAGTAATGTTTTTTAATTTATGTACTTCCTTGGTGAAGTTATTTCATCAAGAAAATAACTTCATTGACAAACCTAGACACCAGGAACTGAAGATCTTAGAGACTGTTTTGGCCTTATCCGGACATGACTTGTTATTAACTAAACATTTTTTGATGAATAATGGAAGGAAAAAAAAAAACAGACCCAGGAGAAAACAGTCAATCCTATCATCCGTCCATCCATTTTCTTAACAACAATTTATTATTAGAGACAGAGGGTTGTGCATGTATCCATAATTCACAATGGGTTAAACATCCTATCAGTAGTCATTTTTCCCATATTGTTTTATATCTAATTCAAAGATATTAATGTTGTTTTTTATTGACTCACCAGATACTGGGCATCTTATCAGCCTGACAACCTGTTGCTCAGAGAGAACTGTGCTCATATCAGATATCAAGAAACTTCCTGGAATGATGAAAGATGTGAAAATTCTCTCCAATGGGTCTGTGAAAAACTACTGTAACAGCTGAATTTGTTTGAAAATTAGATTTGTACATATTTTTCAAATTAGGCTATGATAGTTATTTCATTAGCATTTTTATATATCCTTTTCTGAATAAGTATTAAGATTTAGTGAAAAACAACCCTTGAAATATAACTATGCCTATAGTAACGAGTAACTGACCCATTTTATTTGGATAACACTTCTATAAACATACAGTCGCAGCACAAAGTTTTACTTTAGAGAATCAAATACAGCTCCTTATTAGGAAGAAGATAAAGACTGTAGTACCTGTCATAAAAAAAACAAAACAGAAAACGACTGTGGCCTGCTTCAGTGTGCTCAATGTGGTTTCAGTCAATAATTACCGTCACTGGGGAAATGGTGTCACCATGTTTTGAATAATTCTGTGATATTTTTATTGATAATGTTGGTTTGTTGCATGAGTTCTGTTTAGATTCTTTCAGTGGTTGTAACAGTGTTTTGGCATCTCAAAGATTAGACCTAAGAGCTTTATCTAGGGAGGACTGTTAAAATTGTTACATTTCAGTCTGCAACATTTGGGCATATCGAGTAATTTGCCATACAATATTAGAATGTTTTTAGTTTGAAACATAGCTAAAATGTGCAGACATGAAACAGCACACAGTGGATTGTACTGGTTGAAATTTGCACTGCATTTGCATTTCATATTGCAAATGTGCTCACTTGCTATTGTTACTGCTGAAAGCATTTAAACTAATGTTATCTTCACTTTATTGTTATTATTCTAGTAGAAAAACTGAGATTATTTTCTCTTGCTGTGTGTGTGTTTGTGTGTGTGTGTGTGTATGTGTGTGTGTGTGTGGGGGGCATTTTACTGTACTTATGTGTTTTTCTTATTTTTTTTAATCTACTGTACAGATTACAGAAAAAAAATGCTTTTACATACATAACGCATTTATTTTGCATTCTACTTGCTAAAAATCTGAAGCAGAAAATGATGAAGTCTTGCCATTGTTATTTCAGCTTTTTTAATCATTAAAAACATACATTTTCATGATGCATTATTATTGAAATGTAGTTTCCTCAGCATGTGTTTGACAGATATAACATTGTGATTCATCTTCAGAAAAGTGGACAGAAAAAGAGTTTGACTTCTGTGTCTTTTCACATGATTATGCAAACCCATAGAACAATGATATACCCGGCCTGTGATATGTACAAGAGCAGGAACGTTAACACCGCCAAGCAGCTTTCATGAAAACCAGTGGGAATGCAGCCACCAGGGGGCGAAATGGTAATGGACGTTCATTCACTTCCTGCACATACAGTCCAGATCAAAAGTGGCTGCAGAATCACAGAGGCTGGCTGTGTGAGCTGGTCACACTTTATACATGTAGAGAAAACATGTTGTCAGTGTTTCTGTTCAGGGACAGTCACCCAGCAGCAGCAGAGCCACTGAGAACATGTTGCTACTAAAAATCTACTTCTCTTCTTCTGCTGCAGCCAACTGCAATATATCAAGTCTTCATATTAGTCTGGGAGGAAGTTTAGTTTGATTACAGATGGACACTGACAGAATGCACAGAAATATGGATTAAAGTGCCAGTCATTGGGTAAAGTTTGATTTGTTTTTAATGAAAAAAAAAAAGTAAAAACAAAATCCAGAGTGTTTTCTTTTATTCAATAAAAACCTTTACCCCAAGTTACTAAAGTCATTAGTTTTGCATTGACTCATTCTTTTCAGGAAAAAAAAGTTTCACAAAGCTGTTTTTTTCATAGTTAAATTCTCTTGAATTCATCAGTGGTATTAGGGCTCCTCCTCTGCTGCATGTTATAATTGTTTAGGCACCGAGGGGTTCCAATTCAGCTGTACCGATGGCTTATTAGGCCCTGTGACAGACTGGCGACCTGTCCAGGGTGTACCTAAGATAGCTGGCATAGGCTCCAGTGCCCGCCACGACCCTGAGAAGGATAAGAGGAAATGAACGGATAGATGGATGGATGATGGCTGATTACTGTGAGTCTCTGGTTCAGTAATACACAGTAGTGTCTTCAGGGTGCACAATTTATCCAGCTACAGTCACTGCTGTCGTTTCAGGAGATGATAAATCAGCACTGGACTGACTGAGAGTAAGAGGTGCTACTACTATTGAAGTAAATCCACTGCAATCCTATTGTAGCATCGTGGCTCAGCCAAGCAGCATACATGTGAATACTAAACCCTAAATATATACAGACCAGTCCGTGGGATTCTCCAGACCTTTTAATCACTATTTCAGACAGAATCAGTGTTTGAGTATTAGTACCTACAAATAAAGAAATAAATGGCTTCTGTATTTCAAGCATATCATTCGTTATGGGGTCATAATGTTTGCAAAATGACTGCATTGTCCTTACCACTCCAGTAAACTAAGAATAAGGAAAACAACCATTAAGTCAGAATGATTCTTCATGGAGGCCATTGGTCTCCGCTATAGTCTTTTATGTATTTTTTCATTCCTTGAACATGTACATATACACCAATAAAAAATTTAAAGTTAAAAAAAAGAGGAACGTCTAAGCATCACTAAATCATTTCCTGTTAAGCAGCTTTATTGTATTTTTTAACTGTGTTGCTGAGTCACAGTTAATTCCTGTACCAATGGGGTTAAAAAAAAAAACAGCTGAAAAGAGTGTTAATGTCTTTTGATGTGCTGACATTTTGTACAACAAATCTCACTCTTGTGTGTTAAACTTATACCTGGTTGGATTCTGATCAGTGTTAAGCCATTAAACATAATTACCTTGCAGCAAAATCACATATGAATTATGATTCTGTGTTTAACCCTTAGTACACTTATCAGCATTTCTCTTATTGAGGATGTGTTGGCGACTGCCTGAGAGCACTAGCTGCCACTACTCTCACCCCAGATAAAGGCAATCCCATCCTGTCAATCGTCCATCCTTTTCCTGTCTAATCCAAGTGTTTCGATAATATTTTTCACTAAACCCTGAGTATTTACAGGTCAGTCTGTGGGATTCTCCAGGCCTATAGACCTTACACTATATTTTGTATTTTTGTAAGTTTGTTCATTGCAGACAAAAACTCTTTTCTTAACTCATTCTGTCTTTTACTAGAATTTAAAACCTTCTGCTCTCAAAATCAGCTTGTGAATATTAACATGGAGACAACAACATGCATGACAATAAATATCCATAGAAAAATAAATCTGGTTCTGCAGTTATTTAGTGACATGTGAAGGGGATTTATGACATTATTAATTCAATTCAATTCAATTTTACTTACAGTATATAGCGCCAAATTACAAAAGTCGCCTCAAGGCACTTTATATTGTACACTAGATCGTACAATAATAGATACAGAGAAAAACCCAACTATCATATGACCCCCTATAAGCAAGCACTTTGGCGACAGTGGGAAGGAAAAACTCCCTTTTAACAGGAAGAAACCTCCTGCAGAACCAGGCTCAGGGAGGGGCGGGGTCATCTGCTGCGACCGGTTGGGGTGAGAGAAGGAAGACAGGATAAAGACATGCTGTGGAAGAGAGACAGAGATTAACAACAGGTATGATTCAATGCACAGAGTTCTATTAACACATGGTGAGTGAGAAAAGTGACTGGAAAGGAAAAACTCAATGCATCATGGGAATCCCCCGGCAGCCTACGTCTATTGCAGCATAACTAAGGGAGGATTCAGGGTCACCTGGTCCAGCGCTAACTATATGCTTTAGCAAAAAGGAAAGTTTGAAGCCTAATCTTAAAAGTAGAGATAGTGTCATGGTCCGGAGTCTGTGACTCCGTGTTTATGTTTAGTCTATTAGTATTCTGTGGTTTTGGTTACCTTGGGTGTTTGTATTCTTTTGTTCATGTTCCTATGTTCTGTGTCCCCCAGTCTCTGTTAAGTTGGTGTGTTATGTCATTGCGTGTATGTGTTTCCTGTTTTATTGTGAAGGTCTGCGTCTTATGTGAGTGTTTTCAGTTTGCCTCCCTAGTCTCGTCATGATAATCACTCCCAGCTGTGTTCCCCACCTGCGTGTAATCTCCCTGTGTTCTCTGGGTGTATTTAAGTTGTGTCTTCTGTCATGGTAGTTGCTGGTTCGTCTGCGTTATTTTCCTCGCCGCCATTCTGTGTTTATTCCTCCAGCTTCCTGGTCATTCTCCCTGCAAGGTACCCTCGTTAGTGTTCTGGTTTCGTGTTTAGTTTAGTTTTCCCAGTTTAGAGTTATTACCGTTCTGTTTCTCGCCACCCCTTTTGTTGTTCTTATCCGGTTGTAAATAAAGCTCATCCTCCACTTAAGCAGTCTGCATTTTGGATCCTATTTCATATTCCACACGGCTTGCCCCGGCAAACCGCGACAGATAGTGTCTGTCTCCCGAATCCAAACTGGAAGCTGGTTCCACAGAAGAGGGGCCTGAAAACTGAAGGCTCTGCCTCCCATTCTACTTTTAAATACTCTAGGAACAACAAATAAGCCTGCAGTGCAAATATCACCCTATTAGAGTGAAGTGCTCTAATAGGGTGATATGGTACTACAACTTCATTAAGATAAGATGGGGCCTGATTATTTAAGACCTTGTATGCGAGGAGAAAGATTTTGAATTTTTCTGGATTTAACAGGAAGCCAATGAAGGGAAGCCAAAACAGGAGAAATATGCTCTCTCTTTCTAGTCCCTGTTATTACTGTTGTTGCAGCATTTTGGATTAACTGAAGGTGTTAAGAGATATACTCTAAAACACTTCTTCAGTAGAGACTCAGAGAAGAGAAACACACAGAACTTCTTGCTAGCAAGGGCAGCCTCCAGAACTGAGACTCTGAGAAACTGCCCCGGTCTTTATTTATACTTCAGTGTGTGTGTGTGTGTGTGTGTGTGTGTGTGTGTGTGTGTGTGTGTGTGTGTGACCCCATAAACGACTTCCCTAAACCAGTTCATCTTTTCAAAAAGCACTTAGACTAGAACAGATATAGCTACGTTAATCCTACCGTAAAAAAATAAGACAAGGTACGACCTCTCCCATACTCCTAGGATGTGGGGGTGAACGCCAGAACACCCTGGAATGTTACAGACCTCCTAGGATGAGACATTCTTTCAATATTCCACCAACTATATACTTCTAAACACAAATGATTACATGCAGTATTCTACCATATGCAAACTTATATCATTAAAAGACTATACTGACTATTTAGTACAATTTTCCATTGACAGAAGGCTTTTCAGGGAGTTGTTTGGACATCCTGATAATAATGAATTACAGTAGTCCAGCCTCGAAGTAATAAATGCATGAACTAGTTTTTCAGCGTCACTCTGAGACAGGATATTTCTAATTTTAGAGATGCTGTGCAAATGGAAGAAAGCAGTCTTACATATTTGTTTAATATGTGCATTGAAGGGCATGTCTTAGTCAAAAATGACTCCAAGGTTCCTCACAGTCAATGTTCCCTCTAAGCTGCGCGTATGCGCAATTGCGCACTGCTGGCACGGTCTCTGCGCACAGAAAAAAAAATCTAACCTGAATTGAAATTAAAATTAATACGTTGTTATGTATATGTGTATATATGTTTTGCAGTGTTAGTCAGTAAGTGACTGGCTGCTCCAGTATGGGATTAGAACAATGCCACCTTATCCCACAGTCCAGCCAATGATGCGTTTCACATTCGTATATACGCAACTAATCAACATCGTTGACAGGCTATGACAGCGTCCTTATGTGCAGACACCGGTGTTTTAGCTAGCAAAGCAACGTGGCTGATGTTAAGTGAAGCCACGTTAATGACAACGTGTACAACCATTGTCTTTGTTTTTTAAGTTAGTTTTCAGCGTTTCTAAATCGGCAAAATCATCACCATTGGGTACATTAGGTATGACAGTGACACTCTTGTTTCTATTGGTTTACAATGTACTCACAATTCGAAGTTTTTAACTCCGGATCCGAGCTGGCCGAGTGAGATCTCGAGGGAGAACAAAGGGAAGCGGCGGCGGCCTAGAGGGAAGCGAGCCGGCGTCAGGAACAGGCTGAGAGCTCGTGCACACCGCACACCTCTGCCTAGCATCCTGCTCGCCAACGTCCAGTCACTGGAGAACAAGCTTGACGACCTCAGGGCCAGGATAAAGTTCCAGAGAGACATTCGGGACTGCAATCTCCTCTGCTTCACCGAGACATGGCTGAACCCAGCGGTGCCGGACCACGCCATCCAGCCGGCCGAGTTCTTCTCGGTTCACCGCATGGACAGGACACGGGACTCGGGGAAGTCAAGGGGAGGCGGCGTGTGTTTAATGGTGAACAACAACTGGTGCAACAGTGCGAACGTTGTTCCTCTCACACGCTCCTGCACACCAAATCTGGAACTACTGTCCATCATGTGTCGTCCTTTTTATCTACCTCGGGAATT
This sequence comes from Rhamphochromis sp. 'chilingali', assembly GCF_963969265.1. Lineage (NCBI taxonomy): Eukaryota > Metazoa > Chordata > Actinopteri > Cichliformes > Cichlidae > Rhamphochromis > Rhamphochromis sp. 'chilingali'. The sequence goes on along the minus strand of NC_137941.1, from coordinate 25,155,345 downwards.
TACATCGGTCATTGTAAGTGCCGTTTATATTCCACCACAAGCGGACACGGTCACCGCCTTATGCGAGCTGCATGAGGCACTCACACAGCACCAGACACAACACCGGGACGCTGCGCTTATTGTGACGGGGGACTTTAATAGCGCCAACCTCAAACGCGCAGCGCCGAACTTTTATCAACACATCACCTGCCCCACCAGGGGTGAAAGGACACTGGACCACTGCTACACTACGGTCAAGGACGGCTACAAGGCACAATCCCGCCCCCCGTTTGGCAAATCTGATCACGCCGCCATCTTCCTCATGCCAAAATACAAACAAAGGCTGAAACAGGAAGTTCCGGTTCAGAGGAAGGTCGCGCGCTGGACGGATCAATCGGTGGCCGCGTTACAGGACGCACTCGATGACGCAGACTGGGGCATGTTCAGAAACAGCTCCGACGATGACGTCAACGTGTTTACGGAAGCGGTTGTGGGATTCATCGGGAAACTAGCGGATGATACCGTGGAGACAAAGACTATCACAACGTTTCCCAACCAGAAGCCGTGGGTGGATAAAACCATCCGCGACGCTCTGAGATCCCGCACCGCTGCCTACAACACGGGACTCATGACGGGGGACATGGACCCGTACAAAGCCGCGTCATATAACGTGCGGAGGGCGGTGAAAGAGGCGAAGCAGCGCTACGGGAGGAAACTAGAGTCACAACTCCAACAGAGTGACTCTAGGAGCCTGTGGCGGGGACTAAGGACAATAACGGACTATAAAGCACCAACAACCGGTATGACGAACGCGGCCGTGACTCTGGCAGACGAGCTGAACACTTTCTATGCTCGCTTCGAGGCTGCAGCTAAGGTCTCCAACAATGCTAGTGTTAGCGGCGCTAACGGCTGCAGACAGGAAGATACTGCCAGCACCGGAAACGTGCTCGTCATCTCCGAGCATGAAGTAAGGAGAGCCTTCAAGAGAGTGAACACCAGGAAAGCAGCAGGACCAGACGGCATCCCAGGTCGTATCCTAAGAGACTGCGCATACCAGCTAGCTCCTGTGTTCACTGAGATATTCAACATCTCTTTATCTCAGTCGGTGATCCCCACATGCTTCAAAGAGTCCATCATTGTTCCTGTCCCGAAGAAACCCCACCCTGCTTCTCTCAATGACTATCGCCCTGTAGCCCTCACCTCAGTAGTGATGAAGTGCTTTGAACGCCTGGTCAGAGACTTCATCATTTCTTCACTACCAGACACACTGGACCCACTACAGTTCGCTTACCGTCCAAATCGTTCCACAGACGATGCCATCTCTCATCTCCTCCACACATCACTCACTCACTTGGACACTAGAAGGGGGAATTATGTTAAAATGCTCTTCATAGACTACAGCTCTGCATTTAACACCATAATTCCCTCCACACTCACCACCAAGCTGGAGCATCTGGGACTCAGCTCATCTATGTGTCAGTGGATCTCCAACTTCCTAACTGGCAGACCACAGGCAGTAAGGATGGGCGGACATGTCTCAGCCTCCACCACTCTCAGCACTGGAGCCCCCCAGGGGTGTGTTCTGAGCCCCCTGCTGTACTCTTTGTACACATATGACTGTGTGGCCACTACCAGCTCCACCACCATCATCAAGTTTGCTGACGACACCGTCGTGGTGGGCCTGATCTCTGATAACAACGAGACGGCCTACCTGAAGGAGATTAGGAATCTGGAGAACTGGTGCCAGAGGAACAACCTCCTTCTAAACGTCAGTAAGACAAAGGAGCTGATAGTGGACTTCAGCACTAAGCAGGAGAGGAACTACCAGACCCCCGTCATCAACGAGTGCCCAGTGGAGAGAGTGGACAGCTTCAAATACCTCGGAGTTCACATCACGCAGGACCTGTCATGGTCCTGTCACATCAACACCGTGGTGAAAAAGGCCCGACAGCGTCTCTACCACCTCAGACGCTTGAGAGACTTCCAACTGCCCTCCAAGGTGCTCAGGAACTTTTACTCGTGCACCATAGAGAGCATCCTGGCGGGAAACATCTTAACCTGGTTCGGGAACAGCACCATGCAGGACAGACGAGCTCTACAGAGGGTTGTGCGGTCAGCTGAGCGCACCATCCGCTCCGAGCTCCCTGACCTGCACTCAATCTACAGCAGGCGGTGCCGGACCAAGGCCAGGAAGATCGTGAAGGACCTCAGCCATCCCAACAACAGACTGTTCTCTCTGTTGAGGTCAGGAAAGCGATTCCGCTCCCTGAAGACCAACACAGAGAGACTGAGGAGGAGCTTCTTCCCGCAGGCGATACGGTCTCTCAATCACACCACCACACAGTACTGACCCACACATATAGTTCTTACACACACACTGGACTTTCTGGACTTTGGTTTTGCACAACACTGGTCACTATATTCTTCATTTCCGGTTAATACTTGTACAGCTGCTGTTATTGTGTATATATTTATTTATATTTAGATTTCTTCATACATTCTTATATAGTTCTATATTGTGTATTGTGTATTTTGTTGTACAGTTATTTTATTTTCAACTTTAATTTATATATTTTATCTTATTCTTTCCCAGTTAAATTTACCCTTCATTCTAATTTGTGTTGTACAGTTATTTCATTTTTAACCTTAATTTATATTCTATTCCTTCCTAGTTAAATTTACCCTTTTTAATTTTTCATATTTATTTCCTATCTTATTCATAGCCTTTTCCTTTTTTGTTTTCTTTAGGTCACGAGCAGTTGTCCAAGCATTTCACTACATATCGTACTGTGTATGACTGTGTACGTGACAAATAAAATTTGAATTTGAATTTGAATTTGAGATGTGAGCAGGACAGACGGAACAATTGATGGAAAAAGTGTGGACTTTATACCAGTTTTTAAATTGTGTTGATAGGCCACGTAAAACCAGAGTTATGATAAAAATATCTGCAATGTTTGGTTTCCTTGCTGAATACTATCGTTGTTTATATTTACTGCGGGAAGAAACGGTAAAAACGGCGTTTTATAAGGAAAACGCTCGAAAGCACTCTCCGCCTGTGAGCAAAAACAAAACCAAAAAAAACCCCCACCCTTTCCCATTGGTGGAAAAATATACCATGCCAACCAATCAAAAAATGATATGGCAACATGGCATTTAGTTTTTTAGGAAGGGAGGAAGGTTTAGGAGTGACGGTGGTGTTTTGAGATGTGAGAGATTTGCGACGTTTAGCGCAAATCTTGTGTAGTTAGTGTGTAGTGTAGTCAATAGTTTTCTTGTGTGCGTCAGAACAACGAGGCGGCTACTGAACGTTACAGGTGTTACAGGAGTGATACATCTCCTGTTGTCAGGCCTGCAGGTATCAGGCTGTTGTTCTCCTTTATCTCATAGTGGACAGAAATTATTTTTGGGGGTGGCATAAAAAATTTACAATATATATAATATATATAATATACTGTATTTTGCAGACAGAGAGTTACAGGACTCTCTCCCAGACCACAGACTCATACTTATAATACAAGTCAGAAAAAAAAAGAAAGTTGTGTTTTCAAAATTGGAGTTCAAGTTATTTTTACTTCCAATAGTGTTAACATACTACACAGGTCATGAACAAGATTTTTTTTTTCATCTTCATTGTAAGTGGGCTAAAGCAGTTAATTAAAAGTAGTCTAACATAAATGTAAATGCTGCAATTTGATTATTTTAATAAACCTTGTAACCTGGATGGATTCGATGCTGGCGTGACCACAGTGCACACGTCTAATGTTGCTCACAGTGGTCCAAGGGATCGCTCAGGGAGTTTATGTGTTCACTCAGACACATGAAAAATTAGAGGGAACATTGCTCACAGTGTTACTGGAGTCCAAGGTATGCCATCCAGAGTACGTATCTGGTTAGGTACCATATTTCTAAGATTTTCAGGGCCGAGTAAAATAACCTCATTTTATCTGAATTAAGAAGCAGAAAGTTAGCGGCCATCCAGGTCTTTATGTCTTTAAGACATTCCTGCAGTTTAACTAATTGGTGTGTGTTATCTGGCTTCATGGAGCTGGGTGTCATCTGCATAGCACTGAAAATGTATACTATGTCTACTAATGATACTGCCTAAGGGAAGCATGTATAATGTAAACAGAATTGAGGTCTGAACCCTGTGGAACTCCTTAATTAACCTCAGTGTGTGAAGAGGACTCTCCATTTACATGCACAAATTGCAGTCTGCTAGATAGATATGATACAAACCACTGCAGTGCAGTACCTGTAATATCTACAGCATGTTCTAATCGCTCTAATAGGATATTATGATTAACAGTATCGAACGCTGCACTGAGGTCTAGCAGGACAAGCACAGAGATGAGTCCACTGTCAGAGGCCATAAGAAGATCATTTGTAACCTTCACTAAAGCTGTTTCTGTGCTGTGATGAGCTCTGAAACCTGACTAAAACTCTTCAAATAAGCCATTCCTCTGCAGATGATCTGTTAGCTGTTTGACAACTGCTCTTTCAAGGATTTTTGATATGAAAGGAAGGTTGGAGATTGGCCTATAATTAACAAAGACCCCTGGGTCAAGTGATGGCTTTTTAGGCCACAGCTTGAAGGCCTGTAGTACATAGCCAGTTATTAGAGATAGGTTGATCATATTTAAGATTGAAGCATTAATTAATGGTAGAACTTTTTTGAGCTGTCTTGTAGGAATGGGGTCTAAAAGACACGTTGATGGTTTGGACTAAGTAATTACTGAAGTTAACTCAGAAAGATCAATTGGAGAAAAAGACTTTAAATGGATATCAATGGTACTAAAAGTAGCTGTAGATAATATTACATCTGTGGGATGATTATTGGTAATTTTTTCCTTAATGGTTAAAATTTTATTTGTGAAGAAGTTCATGAATTCATTACTAGTTAACATTTAAGGAATGGTTGGCTCAACAGAGCTCTGACTTGTTGTGAGCCTGGATACACTGCTGAAGAGAAACCTAGGATTGTTCTTATTTTGTTCAATCAATGATGAATAGTAAGATGTTCTCAATTTTCAGAGTGCTTTCTTACAAAGCAGCAAACTATTTCTCCAGGATAAATGATGTTCCTCTAAATTTGTGTTACACTATTTCCTCTCCAGCTTACGAGTTATCTGCTTTAAGGTGCACGTTTGAGAATTATACCAGGGAGTTAAGTACTCCTGATTTGATTTAATGTTAATGTAGCAGTCAAAGGAGCTTGCAAAGAAAAGCGTCTGGACTTCTTTAAGTTGCTTGAAGACGTTTCACCTCTCATCCGAGAAGCTTCTTCAGTTCTAAGGTCAAATGGTGTGGAGTCCCAGAAACCTAGTGGGAGTGACCCCCCACAGAGGGACAAAAGGACCCCCTGATGATCCTCTAATCGCCTGAGCCAAGGTGTGAAACTGGGTGTGGGTCCCAATCAGCCAGAGTTTCGGGTGAGCTCATTGTGAAACCTGGCCCCACCTTATCATGCGAATTCCTGAGGTCAGATGGCCCAGGATGTGAGTGGGCGTTAAGGCGTCTGGGAAGGGATCTCAAAACTGGATTATAGATATAAGCCTGAAGGAAAAAAGAAGGAACACACGCATGTAAAGGAAGCACTCAAAATGTGCAGCTATCCTAAATGGGCGTTCTTAAAGTCAGCAAAGAGGCACAGAAAAGAAGATCAGACACCAGCGAGGGAGGATAAGAAGGACAGACGCAACAACATTGTCATCCCTTATGTAGCCGGTGTATCAGAAAAACTCAGGAGAGTTTTCTCCAAGCATGACATCCAGCATTTCAGACCCAGCAACACGCTCAGACAAAAACTGGTTCACCCGAAAGACAAAACGCCAAAACACAAACTTAACAATGTGGTGTATGCTGTACAGTGCAGCGAGGAATGCCCAGACCTCTACATCGGAGAGACCAAACAGCCACTTCACAAGCGCATGGCACAACACAGAAGAGCCACCTCCACAGGACAAGACTCAGCAGTCCATCTGCATCTTAAGGATAAAGGACACTCTTTCGAGGATGCCAATGTTCACATTTTGGACAGAGAGGACAGATGGTTTGAAAGAGGAGTGAAAGAAGCCATCTATGTCCACTGTGAGTGACCATCTTTGAACAGAGGCGGTGGTTTATGACTCCAACTCTCTGCCATCTATAATCCAGTTTTGAGTTCCCTCCCCAGACGCCTTAACGCCCACTCACATCCTGGGCCATATGTATTCCATTACAGTTACCATTTAAAAAGGTGGTAATTAGAATACAGTTACTTTGTTGAAATAAATGGATTACACGGCGGTATTTTCCTGTTTCATATTGTCGCTGGTCAGGACTGTTTGGGTTTTGTTTGTTCTGTTGTTCCAGACGGCAGCGTTACGGTTGCCATGGTTACAGGATGACTCGCTCTCTCTGCTACTGTGTGTTTCCTGGGTGAGAGAGCATGTCACTACCCGATCCGTACCGGAAACCCAACCGGAAACCCATGTTTTGAAGGAAGGAAGGTTCAGGGCTGAAGCAATCAGCATCATGGGCTCATCCGGTTAGAATAAGAAAAAGCAGCCATCTAATTCAGAATTATTCTCAGGGTTCTCCTTTTATTCTCAAATAAATAAGGCAAAGAAGGAAGGAAACAAAGACACACATGGACTGCTACAGCTCAGCTGCCGCCCCGTGTGGAAGTGAAGAAAGAGTGAGCCAAAAGTGAATGCAGTCCTTATATAATGTGTGACAGGTGATTGCAATCGAGGACAAGCACCACACCCAATCAAAGGTGAGAGAACTAAACAAGGTGCATCTGGTGAAGTGAGTGGGTGTGCTGGGATGTGCCAAAGGGTGGGTCTCTACAACAGCCGCCCCCATATTTTCTAGAGAGAAATATGTTGATATGGTCAGGATCGATCTTCGTCAGGAAGCGGAGGCAGGGGGATCAGACAGGAGACAGGGCGGATATAGATTTTATCCTGTACTAAGACCTCCACAGTTCTGATGCGGTCATCTGGGCTTTTCAGCAGGCGTGTCACTCTTCCTACAGGCCAAAGGGCACGTGGAAGGTGTGAATCCATAATCATGACAACAGAGTTCAATGTGAGATCTGGGTTCTCCTTCTGCCATTTGGGTCTTCTTTGGAGGGATGGTAGATAGTCTTTTATGAAGTGCCGCCAGAAGTGATTCGCGGCATGCGCGAAAGGTGTCTACTTCCGGTCAAAGCGTTTTACGATAGTTACGGGTCAGAGTATCTGTTAAGATGTTAAGAATAATAAGTATCTCTTAAAATATTTCCGATAATGAAACATTTAATATAATGTAGACAAAAACAAAAAAATAAAAAGATAGTGACGGATCAGTACTCCCCGATCCTTACTGCGCATGTGCAGGGGTTTTCTGCCACCTGCTGACCGAGCGAATGAACCCTATTGTAAACTGAATTAGCGTCATTACAAACATGTGTTAAATTTGATTTAGGGATAGTCGAGTGTCTTTATGCTTGTCTGTGTGGAGAGGATTGATTGGAATAGTGATGATGATGTCCGCTATCACTGTCAATTGTCAGTAAACACTTCATCTGGCTGATGAATCTTCACGTGACATATTACAAAGTCTGTAATATTAACTCTGTAATTAGGCGCCATTCTTCTTATTTTACGGCGCTGTTGTTCAATCGGGGAACACTCTCTGTTGAGGAGAAAAGCATGAATTTGTTTGTATACAGATTATCCATAGTTTAAATGTTCCGGTAGTCGAAAAAGGAGGCAGAGCTGTTGAGAAATGCTAGGAGCTAACTGGGCGCTAACCGTATCATTCAAATATATTGAATGTCGCAATGCTGGCAAAGAGAGGAAGTGATGTAAGATTTGTGCATGCGGGGTACCGATCGAGTTTCCGGTACAGATCGGGTAGCGACAGAGCGCCTTTTTGTTGTTGTTGTTGTGCTAAGCTAATAAGCAGAATGCTACAGTCATAGGTCGTGTCCAAATTCATGGGCTGCATCCTCCTGAGGACGCATTTGTAGACTGATTACGTCACAGCGACGCGCCGAAGGCTGTCCAGATTCGTAGACTCCTCTGAATGCAGCCGACAAATGCGTCCTCCTTTTCCCCGAATTTGAAGGATGGGTCGGGTGTGTCCTTCGTGGCCTACCATATCCCAGAATTCATAGCGTGGCCCAGCCAAACTCCAGTTTCCAACAATGGCGGCCGCTACTAAGTTTTAAAATTACTCATACTAATCTTTCTGGGTCACAAAATAAACTTTTAACATATTTTCAGGCGATAAAGTAGCTGTGTAAACATCAAATATCTGCTCGGTTTATCAAGATATCGCATATTTTCAAAAGTGCTTCGACGTTTTCGGAGACGTCTGCTACCCACCAGCTCGATAGCTAGTTGGGAGCTCGAGGGTCAGTGAAGCCGCCGAGAACGGCACAACTCCCGGCACATCATTTTCAGATCACCGCGGAGTTTCACTACTCGGGTTAAACATAAGTCACTTAGACAACCTAAAAATGTTATTGTTGGGCTTTTTTCAGTGTTTTCTTTGTTCGTGAGTAAATCGATTTGGCTGAGATTAAAGGAGAGTGGAAAAGTACGAGTTGTCATCGAGCAGAAACGGGAGCTGGAAGCATGTAAATATAATAATAACCACTGCAGCCAAGAAGAGTGCCTGACGAGCCCAGTTGTAAGTAAGCTATTAAGACTAGACTGTACACCGTGTTCGTGTTTTCCTCCGAAACAATAAGTTCCGTTGCAGCAGCCTTTCAACGCCTCTCTCTGTCTCTCGCAAGCAAAGTTGACCCAGACAACAAAGTAAAGCTAGTTTTTGGCTACGAGCCCGACACGAGCCCGACACAAACCCGACGTATTAGCCAGAGGTCCCTTTACTACGGTTCGGAGCCGCGGACCTTCAGTAATAGTAATAAATCACACAGCAATAGTACATTCATGTAGTTGTAAAAAGCAAGATAATATATTAAGTAATCCAAAGTATTCAGAATACGTTACTCTCATTGAGTAACGTATTCTGAATACGTTACAAAATACATTTTGGGGCATGTATTCTGTAATCTGTAGTGGAATATGTCAGGTTTATATTATTGGATTGTCATTTATGCTTAGAAGTATTTACTCATATATGCTTAGAGTTTTATAATCAATTGCATGTTGATAGAGGTCTGATCCTTAGCAGTCTGTAAAGACTCTGTGTGCCTTCCAGAGTGTTCTGGCATACACACTCACATCCTGGGGTCACAAGAAGAGGTCGTACCTTCTTTTATTGTTTTATGGTATAGCAAACACAAGTATATCTGTTTTAGTCTAAGTGCCTTTTGTTTAGATGAACTGCTGGACTACCAGACCAGCAGGTTTAGGGAAGTCGTTTATGGGGTCACATCTTGACCACACACACACACACGGTACTCTTTGTTCACATGTGTACCTATGTTAATGAACCTATGCATATTCATTAAAGTGTCCTTAAATATGTTAAATGCTTTCATAAAATATTATGTTTCTCCATGAATCTAAGAAGATCAGAACAAAATAAACACTGCTCACAGATATGGAGGATGAACATAGACTTACAGGAAACAGCAAGATGTTAGTGATAAAAGATGGTTTCCTGGCAAAAGCCAGTCATAATTTGATAACAAGGACACCCACAGTACAGGCACATTATGCAACAGCAGCTCTGTACTGGATGAGTTACAACATATAGTCATGCGAAAAAAATAATCATCCAAAGTCTGATAAAAAACTAAGTAAAATAGGATTCTCACAACCTGTTTATCAATAAAAGGCAAAATCAGATGAAGATCTCCTAATTGCCACTCTCCACTTGTGCTAATCTAACATTTTTAGGAGCTGACCTGTTGTTTTTGTGCTGTTTCCAAGAAATTATAATGTTTATACAAGCTTCTGGATGTTTTAAAAAGCAAGAGAGAGAGGGAGAGAAATTCTCCCCTTTTAGCACTTTCATGTGTAACGTTATTATCTCATTCTTGTGTTGAGGTTATTTTTAATCACATATCACACAAATGTCTCTGCAGCAATGACAGTAAATAATCAATCTTTAAAAACTGATTAAAAATACTATCTAGCATGTTTCTATATAGTTTCTAAATAAGAACTTTAAAGGTCTTAGGCAGGAGCCTAAAGTTTTAATTGCTAACTTTCTGATTATTTTCTTTATATGAATCTGAAATCTGAAACTTTAAAGTTCTTAAAAAAACTGCGTAAAGAAATTTAACTTTTATTAGTTTTCATGTGACTATCATATACAAAATTATCTTTAGAAAGGATCAGATCCACTTTTACTGGTAAATTAGTGCTGTGAAAATCATATCAACATCTGAAATGTGTGACATCCTCGAAAGTTCAAAAAAAGAAGAACTTGAAACTACTGATAATTTGAGGTTACAAGTGCTGAGCTACAGATCTCACCATTTAGGAAATAGTTTGCCTGCTTGTGAGCAATGGAGGAAATTTCTGCCAGTGCTGAATCTGCTGAACAAGACAACCCAAAACTGTCAACACATCACACAGGTAGGAAGTGATAGATTTATTTTAACAGCTGTTGTTACTGTTGTATAATTCAGTCTTTTTTTTCTTCTCTTTTCAGGTCCAAAGAGCCGTAAGGAGAATCGTTATTTAGGTGTTATTGTGCTGTGGAGTCTGCTGGGTGTTTTGCTTCTTATTGGATTTGTCACTCATGGTGTCCACTGTGAGTCTGATTCTTCATAAATAATTGTTCAAACTGCCACTGAGTGCTGAATTAATATTTGACAAGCTAAGCAATGTTCAAAGTTTTTATGGTTTAAAATAAATCAGAAGCAGTCTAAGTATGAATGCACAAGATGTTTTGTGTCTCAAAAGCCTGCCCTAATTTATTTATTTCAGACTTTATTATGATTGAGGAAAGAGACAGCCTGAATGCAAATCTCTCCACTGTGAGTAAAAAACTTGTCGTCATGACTGAGGAAAGAGACCTGCTGCGTGCCAACTTCTCTGAAAATCTCAAAGAGCTTGAAGTGCTTCTGAGTTCTCTGAGTGAGTCCTTTTATTTACCGTTGTCTTTACAGTGATTCAATTCTCTAGCAAATACTGTTCTCCTTTTCTCTCACTGAGAAGAAACTTAATTAACTTAAATTAATTAAACTTAAATGCTTAAGAGACCAAATATGCATTGTCATTTGGGATTGTGGCTCTTCAAGACTTTGCACTCACTGAAATTATTCGAAATTCATAAAGTCAACCCAAGAAAGTTGCTGGATGATATTTCATTTAATTTATTTCCATCCAGCCATTCGCTTGCGCTTATCCAATTCAGGGTCACTGGAGCCTTTCCCAGCTACCATAGTGCAAGAGGCAAGGTACAACCTGGACAAGTGGCCAGTCTATTGCTGGGCCAACACATAGAAACACACAACACACAAACACACAACCATTCACACTCACATTCTCACCTATGAACAATTTAGATTCACCAATTAACCTAACCCCAGTAGTAGCAACATTGCCGACTGCATCACAAAATCAAACCAGTACAAAAATGCTGAAATTGATTCCTTTATAGAAATTGTAGTTACATTTATAAATTAATGAGTCTACAACAAATAGACCTTAATATAGGTAGTTACAGTCATTCCATCTAAAGTCAGACATTTTTTTTCTTTAGAACATTCTGCTTGACCATCACACATTTACATACAAATTTCATGGTTCAGAGTTTGAACACATCTAATGGGTTTTGTGATCATTTATCTTCATATATTTCAAGATATATATCTATATATAGCACTTTTCTACTCTGCTTGAGCAGTCAAAGCACTTTTTTTAACATGCCTCATTCACCTAGTCCAGGGGTCGGCAACCTGCGGCTCCAGGTGGTTTGGGAAAATAAATTAGAAGTATTTAGCTGAAGTGTATTTTATTTGTGTTTAGTTCTTTTTTTTAACTTGTAGTTCTAAATTGGAAGATTATTGTGGTATTGAAATATAAAAATAAAATTATATTTTACTATTTTTCATCGCTCAAAATAAGCGTCACACTCGCAGAAGCCAGTATACCCGTAGAAACGGGGTGCATTTATCGAGACTTTCAACTGTCAGGTCAAGGCTCCAAAGGCGATATGAGGGTGGCGGCTCACAACAGTTTTTGTTTGCTACATGGATAATTTTAGTTCAGCTGGGTGTCTTTCCTTTTGTTATATTTCTTTAAGAGTTCAAAATGTGATTTTCTCTGTAAAACTTAATGGATTTCACACACCTTAGTTGCTCTGTGGATTCTCTTAAAAAGCAGTTAAAAAGTTTTCTGTTCAAACAAGCCTTTTGTTGATCTACGTATTTTATATTCTTTACATTCTTTACATTTGATCTTTTACATTGTGTATAATGTCTATTGATTGTATTGTTTATTTTAATATTTGTGTACAGCGCTTTGTGACTGCCTGTCTGTTAATAAATAAACTTTACTTACTTACTTACTTTAGTTGTTCACACAAAGCATAAAGGTAAAAAATATATATATACAGTGTTATCTTCATTTTAGATGTCAAAAAGTATTTGCGGCTCCCAGTGTTTTCTTTTGCGTGGAAACCGGGTCCAAGTGGCTCTTTGGGTGTTAAAGGTTGCTGACCCCTGACTAGGGATGGGTATTGATAAGATTTTCACGATTCCGATTCCATTTTCGATTCTGTTTAACGATTCGATTCTTTATCGATTCTTTTTAAAAAGGAGAACCCTAAGGTCGATTAGCTTAGAACTTTGTTTTATATCTTATCTTTGAACAAGATAGAAATTTAGGAGTAACATGGCCTTACAAACCTAACAGTGAGATCTTAAGAGATCCACAGCCTACGGCTCTTTAATGGGGTGTCACAGAGTCCCCAGGAAAAATTTTTTTTAAATGTAAAACAATAAAATAAATATTCTTCTGTAGCAATAACAAAGTATAACATAAATTATTCTGTAGCAATTACACAAGAATATCCAGTAATGGCCCTGCCTACAATTAAACACATTCACTTACCGAAAATCGGGGGCATCTGCTGTGGCAAATGGGTGCAAGCCTTTTACCTCAAACTTAGTCACTGCTCGGTGACATTTGTCTATCCTGGCCTGAAAGGAGATGCTACCGGTAGACTGCAGCGAGAACTGCCAGCCAGACTCTGTCTCTCTCATCATGGTCACCTAAATGCACAATAATGGCAGGTTTTGTAATAAGGCAGATCGCGCTAACATAATATGCGCTGTTAGGTGATTATTTACCTGCCGCATTAACGGGAGAGGACGTGCAAACGTTACCGCTGCTGCTGGGTTGAGATTCACGAGTCCGGAGCGGAATTAAAAACACGACATTCATTTAAGGTCATCGCGTGTTTTGTGAGCAAATGCTTTTGCATATTCGTAGTGTTTCCTCCCTTAAATAATAATAATAATGGATTGGATTTATATAGCGCTTTTCAAGGCACCCAAAGCGCCAAAATATCTACTTTGCAAGTATTGCAAGCTGCCCTGTTGTCATCCGTTCTTGTAAAGTATGACCAAACTTTTGAGCGTTTGAGCCGCTTAGGCGCCGTGTTTCCTGCCAGGTAAATGACGCTCCGCAACGTGGTGACGTCATTCGGGCGACTGGAATCGATAAGGGAATCATTTGCAAAAATTCTCAACAAGAACCGGGTTTTGATACCCATCCCTACCCCTGACCTAGTCGAACATTCATACAAGCACTTTTCTTTGCAGGAGTGCTGGACTTTTTTCATATTTTAACTAGTCAAGACTTTTTTGATGTATTACAGATTCTGATTTATTTTGATGGTAATAAAGGTCTGTGAAAATTTCAGTCTTTTATCTCTAAAATGTTTTCAGATGTTCAAAAACTGCCTTAGATATCAATGTGTGAACAAAAGGCCTGAAAGTGGGTTAACAGACACATCTACCCATTGTCTTCCACTTATCCAGTTCAGGGTCTTGGAAGGTTTTGTGCCTATCCCAGCTGCTGTGGAGTGAGAGTGAGCGTACAGCCTGGTCAGGTCACCAGTCTGTCACGGTGCTAATACAACAGTTCTGACCACGATGCAGTCATAATATTTGTGGGCAGTCTCATCAGCAACATGGTCATTCCAGCCAAGACAATTATAGTTTAGTATCAGAAATGAAACTGATCACAACAAATAAAAAAGCACACCATTGATAAACTGGATCTGGGTCCAACTTCCACCAAGAAGGTGGTTACACAAATTTGTCTAGAGTGTTTTCATTGTCTTATTTTTTCAGACAGTCCACTCTGTTTTAATTTCCCCGCAGGAAATGTGTCCTTCTGGCTTTACTGTTCTTGTTGGTGTGATTGATAAAAGCAAAACTATTGAAGTACTAAAATTCCAATTAATTGAACAGATCAAATGAGCATTGTTATAGAGTTCTTTAAATATAATTCAGTAACTTGCTGAACTGGTATTTGTTGGTAATGTCTTCCAGAAAAAACATGTCCTTTAGGATGGAGTAAGTTCAACCATAACTGCTATCTCCTCTCTGAAAGATCTGATTCCTGGAATGCAGCCAGAATGGACTGCAGAGCCAGAGGAGGAGATCTGGTGGTTATTGACAGCTCTGAAGAACAGGTACAGTGTTTATGTATATGAAAGGCCAGGAGTGACAAAATGAATTAATTAAACACACCATTAAATAATTAATTAAAATTTGAATTAATTAATAAATAAATATTTAAGTAATTAATTACATGCCTATTCATCTATTTAAAACATTTAATAAATTATTTAATGATGTATTTTTTTAATTCATTTTGGGACTCCTGATCCTCACCCGTAATTATATATAAATAAGGATTTCGCTTACAACTGGGACCACTGTTACCCTCACCCTCCATCATCTTCCCGAGCTATTTCTCGAACTTCTCGTGTTCCTTCTTCCTGATATTGCTGTCATTTGGAACTGCTACATCGATCGCTACGGCTGTCTTCTTCCGTTTGTCTACCACCACTATGTCCGGTTGGTTAGCCACCACCATTTTTTCCGTCTCTATCTGGAAGTCCCACAGGATCTCAGCTCGGTCATTCTCCACCACCCTTGGGGGCATCTCCCATTTTGACCTCAGGACTTCCAGGTTATACTCGGCACAGATGTTCCTGTACACTAAGCTGGCCACTTGGTTATGGCGTTCCATGTATGCCTTGCCTGCTAGCATCTTGCACCCTGCTGTTATGTGCTGGATTGTCTCTGGGGCATCTTTACATAGCCGGCACCTGAGGCCTTGCCTGGTGTGATAGACCCCAATCTCTGTGGATCTTGTGCTCAGAGCTTGTTCCTGTGCTGCCATGATTAGAGCCTCCGTGCTGTTTTTCAGTCCAGCTTTGTCCAGCCAATGGCAGCATTTCTGGATATCAGCCACCTCCTCTATCTGCCAGTGGTACATGCCATGGGGGGGCCTGTCCTTCCATAATGGTTCCTCGCCTTCCTTCTCTTCCTTGGGTTTCTGCTGCCTGAGGTATTCACTCTACACGCTGTCAGTTGGGGCCATCTTATCCTATTACTAAAATACATTTTCTGTTTTTCTTTTCTTATTTGGTGAATAGTTTTACTATAAAAAAATGAACATTTTTCTTAACGTTAACACAATTAGAATAAAGTTAAAAAACCATGATGAATATGGTAATTTTACATTACATTTGCTGAATTAAAGTGTATCAGCAAAATCTCTTTAAATTTTTTATTAACTTTTTTAAATGAAGGGTAAAGGTTTTTCATAAAATAAAAAAAAACAGCCTGTTGATAGTGGGGCCAATTAGGAGCTGCCAGGTCAAAACCAACCCAAAACAGCTCACCCAAGGAGGGGCCTGCCGAGACTCTTAAAGGCACAGTACACACATATAAAAAACAATACAGACATACTGACACGCCCTGATTCTGTATATGTCCAGGGCTGTAACACCACTGAGAGAATATATTAACATCTTGATCACCTTGTTTAGACAGCATCAACAAGTTTTTGGTGACAATGATTTATTGATTGTTGAAAAAGATTTACAGCATGCTGCAGGTTAACGAGAGTGATTTACTATATTTGTTGTTGTGAAATTTATCTTCAGTAAAACAGTGCTGCTGTTTCATGCCCTTGTGTTTAGCTCTTTGTGCTTGGAGAGAAATCCTGCTTGTGCAAATCAACTCATTTTTGACTGATGGGGTGCAGTAGTATAAAGGAGAAGGGTGGTCCTAATGTGATTGGTCACCTTGATGGACACTTCAGGTTACTGCGTTAAATTCAGTTACACAGTGAAAGTGACATAGGCGCTGCTTGTGTCCGTATTTGTTTACATTTTGAAAGACAAAGCTTACCAAATTATCAACAGTTAATGTTTGATGCGTAGCAGTGGAAATGCAAACAACCATCACTGTATTACTTTACTGCTGAACAAATCCTACAAACCAGAGCAATCTAAGTTAAGTTCTGAAGTTGTGAAGCCATGTCACAGCTGTCCCATTAATCTATTGTACAGTATTACAAAGCTTTTATGACTGAAAAAACACATAACGAGGATCAGGAAAAGAAGTGTGCATCAGAACCTCTAAGGGCCAAATTTTTACTTTGGCCAAAATGCAGACATTTAAACCTTTGAACAAAAAGTTGCTCAGTCTGCATCAAACACATGTAACTGCACATACCATAACTGGACAGGAGTGCTTCAAAACGTGTCCTAGAATTATATGTTTTTCAGTATTAAAGTGAAGCCAGTGATAAATCAGTACATTCACTGGTGCACAGAACATCCCATGTAGCACAATTAGATTCATATGAATACAATACAATACAATACAATACAGTTTTATTTATATAGCACATTTAAAAACCCGAAGGCACACCAAAGTGCTTCACAGTAATATGGAGAGTCAACATAAGTCAATAACAGGGTACAAATCGGGCACTAGCACAGACAGGATAGAGGCACTAACAGACCAGGAGAATTAGATAAATACAAAATCTGCTAAGAAGACAAAAACAGCAGTAAAATTAATAATAAAATAATAAATTTAATAAAATCTAATAAAATATTTAAAAGTTTAAAATTTAAAAGATTTAAAAGGGTATTAACTGGTCAGGAAAGCCAAGTCAAATAGATATGCTTTTAATCTTGATTTAAGGGATTGGATAGAGTCCAAGGCTCGAATAGAAGCAGGGAGGCTATTCCAAAGGTTGGGTGCAGCTGAAGCAAAGGCACGATCGCCTCTGGTCTTCAGTCTAAACTTAGGTTGGGCCAGGAGTAATTGACCTGATGATCTTAATGCACAACAAGGAGTGTACAGATTGAGGAGGTCAGTGAGGTAGCTGGGCGCAATGTTATTCAGGATTTTAAAAGTGAGTAGCAAGATTTTAAACTCAATGCGATATTTGATTGTTAACCAGTGTAGATCAACAAGAGCCGGAGTAATAGGGTCAAATTTTCTAGTTCCAGTAAGAAGGCCGCAGCATTCTGAACGAGTTGCAGCCTTCGAAGAGAGAAGGCTTGGAGACCACAGTAGAGAGAATTACAATAATCTAACCTGGAGGTCACAAAAGCGTGGATAGGTTTTTCCAGGTCCTTGTGCGGTATATAATGCTTACCTTTAGAAATATGGCGCAGTAGAAAAAAAACAGATTTAACTACAGATGATACTTGCTTATCGAGCTTAAAGGAGCTATACAAATAGACACCCAGGTTACGCATAGAATCACAGAGAGAGTTAGCTAGGGGCCCCAGCAGGGCAACAAGCTGGTCTCGAGGAATATGGCTGTTGAACACCATAACTTCAGTTTTTTTCTCATTTAAAACGAGAGAATTTTCTGACAGCCAATCTTTAACCTCTCTCAGGCAATCGTACAGGGAGTTCAGTGATGCTGACAAATCATCAGTCAGTTGACAATAGATTTGAATGTCATCAGCGTAAAAGTGATAAGAAATATTGTATTTTTGAAATATGGAGCCCAAGGGTAGCATATACAAAGAGAATAATAAGGGGCTCAATACAAACCCCTGGGGCACACCACAACAGAGAGGGGCAACAGAGGAATGAATCAACTAACAAATTGTGGTATGATTTAGCTACAGTGAATTAGCTTCAGTTGTGGTGTACAATTTAAAGACTAAACAATTATTTAGAGTTTGAAGACTGTTTTAATGCAGAATATTTATACATTTTACTGTAATAAAAATGTATTTTTTACTGAATAAAAACATTGATCAAACCAAAATTTAAGTAATTTAAAGAAAATTGTACAGCAAATATTTGAGCAGTGACAACAGACAGCAGACAGATGTGTGCTGGTCCAAGACCCGAGACCACAGTGATGAATCTACAGTAGACATGACTAAAGTAAATCTGCTGGTTAGCTGCACAGATACAGTAAAACCACAAAGCATAAAAACTAGTGCTGTCAAAATTAACACGTTAATTGTTGAGATCAACGTGAAATATTTAATGCGTTAAAAATTTTAATGCAATTAGCGCAGTAGGGATGGATATTGATAAGATTTTCACGATTCCGATTGCATTTTCGATTCTTTTTAATGATTCGATTCTTTATCGATTCTTTTTTAAAAAGGAGAACACTAAGGTCGATTAGTTTTGAACTTTGTTTTATATCTTAACATGGCCTTACAGACCCAACAGTGAGACCTTAAGAGATCCACAGCCTACGGCTCTTCAATGGGGTGTCACAGAGTCCCCAGGAAAAAAATTTGTAAATGTAAAACAATAAAATAAATATTCTTCAGTAGCAATAACAAAGTATAACATAAATTATTCTGTAGCAATTACACAAGAATATCCAGTAATGGCCCTGCCTACAATTAAACACATTCACTTACCGAAAATCGGGGGCATCTGCTGTGGCAAATGGGTGCAAGCCTTTTACCACAAACTTAGTCACTGCTCGGTGACATTTGTCTATCCTGGCCTGAAAGGAGACGATACCGGTAGACTGCAGCGAGAACTGCCAGCCAGACTCTGTCTGTCTCATCATGGTCACCTAAATGCACAATAATGGCAGGTTTTGTAATAAGGCAGCTCGCGCTAACATAATATGCACTGTTAGTTGCATTAACGGGAGAGGACGTGCAAACGTTACCACTGCTGCTGGGTTGAGATTCACGAGTCCGGAGAAGAATTAAAAACACGACATTCATTTAAGGTCATCGCGTGTTTTGTGAGCAAATGTTTTTGCATATTCGTAGTGTTTCCTCTCTAAATGAAATATCTACTTTTCAAGTATTGCAAGTTGTCCTGTTGTCATCCGTTCTCGGAAAATGTAACCAAACTTTTGAGCGTTTGAGCCGTCATGTTTCCTGCCAGGTAAATGACGTCCCGCAACGTGGTGACGTCATTTGGGGCGACTGGAATCAATAGGGGAATCCTTTGCAAAAATGGCAAACAATTCCAAGGAATTGAAACAGTGGGAACCGGTTCTCGACAAGAACCGGGTTTCGATACCCATCCCTAAAGCGCAGTTTTGGGGTTTTTTTTTATTTCCTGTAATCTAAGATCTTTAAACTCATGAGCAGCTCTGGAGGAGGGGGCAGCACTGTGCTATGCTGGCATTTGGCCTGATAGAAATGATTAGAAGAAAAAGAAGTGATACCATGCTACTATAGCTAACACATGCGAGCATGGAGGAAGACGGACTTTTGGGTGGAAAGTTTCTCTTTAAGAAGTTTCCTGATGGCTTGTTGGACAAAATGAGAGTAAGGTGGACAGTTTGCAAAGCTAAATTCAAGTACCACAGAAGCAGTTCATCACTGGCGTATCACCTGAGAGCAAAACACCCAACTGAATCCGCCTCTACGGGACCTCGCCAATCTACGCTTCAGGAGTATGGTGCTCGTGGACGAAAAACAAAAAATGGTAGAGAAAAATTAACCAATTCCTTGGAAATTTGGATAGCTAAAAACTCCCGACCAGTTAGCATAGTAGAAGATGATGGACTGAGAGAAGTCATTCGCGCTGCATCAGGAGATGTATGTTACAATCCGCTCTTGAGAGGAACCACTGTGTCGAGACTGCATGCTTTGTATGAGGACCAGAGGGCTCAGCAGTCCAGTAAGCTTGTGCAAGTAAGGAATGTCGCTCGCACTGGAGACCACTGGACTTCGGTGAACAACAATAATTACTTGGGGCTCACAGCACATTTTATTGATTACGATTGGACTTTACAATCGTTTGCACTAACAGTGAGTAAAACTGAAGAGAGGCATTATGCTGAGGTGTGTGCTGACCATTTTCTGAGTGTTGGAAAATCAGGGACAATCAGGACTAACCACGCTTGGCACCGACAGTGCTCGTAACATGGTTGCAGCCGCCAGACTACTTCCATTTGAACACAGCCCTGCATGGCCCACATTCTGCAAAAGAATGGTTACAGTTTCTCTTAATGACAGCACATTTGAAAGGGCTCTGGCCAAATTTCACAAGATTGTTGGACATTTTAAGCATAGTCCAGCAAACGCTCAGGAATTAAAGGCACAGCAAGCTGCACATGGACATCAAACAGAACCGCTTGTTCAGGACGTTCCAACAAGATGGAACTTCACCCTAGAGATGATCAAGCGGATCCAGAGAAACAAATCTGTGCTGACCATCGTCCTGGCTCAGCAAAACAGCAAGGTGACCATGTTGACTGACCAGGAGCTTCACAGACTGCAAAAGCTGGAAGAACTACTTGAACCTTGCCAGCATGTGTGCTTGGTTCTTCTGATTCAGATACAGAGGAAGACGCTAATGACTGCTGTCTGAATCTGTACAAAGCAGAGCCCAAAATTGACGTAGGAGAGTGTCCACTACAGTGGTGGTTAAAGAGAGAAGGAGCACATTCCAGGCTGGCACCTATTGCACACAAGTACCTGTCAACCCCTGCAACCACAGTGCCTTGTGAGAGCTTATTCTCACTCTCAGGTCACATCATTCAAAAGAAGCGTGCTTCTTTGTCATCAGATAATGTAAACAGAATAGTCTGCCTCAGAACTGGCTTAGTGCAAAGAAGGACTAAGCCAAATCGCTCCTTTTTAAGTGAAAATGTTCAACATTCTGGGTTTTCAGCTGTGTCTTTTTCTGTTTTAAATACTGAGTTTTGTGCACCCTTTATTGTTATGGTATTCTGTTATGGTATTCACTTTAACCTTTTGGCCTGGGTTCAGTAACTGTTGATGACCTTGAAGGTTTTTTAAGTTTTCACTGTGTTAAAGATTGATGAAAACTATTAAAATTCACTTTGAATGTCAGCATATATTCTCTGTGTTTATTCTGCATTTACTTCATTGTATTGCATAAATGTCTGTTACAACCTTAAAATATAAAGCTGAAAAAACGTAATTGGAGCCAGGCTATTAATCAAGTAATTACGATTAATCACAATTAATATTGATTAATAACAGAAATTGTGAGATTAGTTAGTAGCTATATGTTGTGATGTGGTCCCGGTGATGTGGAAGACATCATGCCTCGTCCCTGTACCAAAGACGCCACGTCCCAGTGGCCCCCAGGATTACAGGCCCGTGGCACTGACCTCTCACATCATGAAGACCCTGGAAAGGCTCATCCTGGACCAGCTGCGACCCATAGTAAGACCACATCTGGATCCCCTTCAGTTCGCTTATCAGCCTCGTCTCGGAACTGAGGACGCCATCATCTACCTGCTCAATCATGTCTACACCCATCTGGACCAGCCGGCGAGCACTGTGAGGGTCATGTTTTTTGACCTTTCCAGTGCTTTCAACACCATCAGGCCGACCCTCCTGGGTGATAAGCTAGCAGCGATGCAGGTGGATGCTTCTCTGGTGTCCTGGATTGTTGATTACCTGACAGGAAGACCACAATATGTACGTCTCCCACAGTGTGTGTCTGACAAGGTGATCAGCAACACAGGGGCACCACAGGGGACTGTCCTCTCCCCCTTCCTCTTCACCCTCTACACCACAGACTTCAGCCACTGCACAGAGACCTGCCATCTTCAGAAGTTTTCTGATGACTCTGCGGTGGTTGGATGCATCAGCAGGGATGATGAGACAGAGTACCGGGCTGTGGTCGACTCCTTTGTCACGTGGTGTGAGCAGAATCATCTGCAGCTCAACGTGGCAAAGACCAAGGAACTGATCGTGGACTTCAGGAAGACCAGGAAACACTTGACCCCTGTTTCAATCCAGGGGGTCAGTGTTGACATTGTGGAGGACTATAAATACCTTGGAGTACACATTGACAATAAACTGGACTGGGCTAAAAACACCACAGCACTTTACAGGAAGGGCCAGAGTCGTCTCTATTTTTTGAGGCGACTGAGGTCCTTCAACATCTGCCAGAAAATGCTGAGGATTTTCTATGAGTCTGTTGTGGCCAGTGCGATCCTATATGCTGTTGCATGCTGGGGGAGCAGGCTGAGGGTCGCAGATGCCAACAGAATTAATAAACTAATCCGTAAGGCCAGCAATGTTGTGGGGATGGAGCTGGACTCCCTCAAGGTGGTGTCGGAGAGGCGGATGCTGTCCAAGATAAAGACAATGTTGGATAACACCTCCCACCCACTCCATGACATGCTGGTCAGTCACAGGAGCTCGTTCAGTGAGAGACTGAGATTACCGAAAAGCACCACTGAACGACACAGGAAATCATTCCTGCCTGTGGCCATCTCCCTGTACAACGCATCCACTTAACACACTGTTTGCTGCTACAACTACACATGTTTCTTGTTCAGCTATTTATTTATGAGTGACTTATGTATATATATATATATATGTATATATATATGTATATATTGTACTATTCTTAGTTAGTGTATTGTCTGTCTTGTCTTAATGTTGGTTTATAATGGAGCACTGTAACAAAAAATAATTTCCCCCTGGGATCAATAAAGTATTCTGATTCTGATTCTGATAAGACCCTTTAGATTTACACAACATTATAGCAACAGTGATAAAAGTTTTATTAGACACTAGTTCAGATCAGACAAATGAGCTACTTACTAAAGACAGCCTGTAACATCCTCCTCTCCTGTCCACAGACTGACTGTTCAGAGAATCTTTAATATTATTTAGATGAATTACAGTGGCGCCTGAACCCACAGTCAGTGAAGCTCTGCAGCCAGATGTGTACAGCTGTGTTTGACTGATCAAAGTGCACTCAAAGGCAGCATCATAGGCACAGTTTACATTCATTTACATTTTATAATAATAAGTTTATGCACTTTTTCCTTTTTTTAATGTTGTTCTTTTTTTTCCTTTTAGGAATGATGCATTCTTCTTATTACAGTGATTTTTCTAAATCACAAGAGCTATGTTGTACACCAGATTAAGGGGACAGTTTAAAAGATTTGTTCAGCAGTAAAGTAATCCAGTGATAGTTATATGTATTTCCACTGCTACAAAGGAAATGAATAACTGTTGATAACTATTTGGCAAACAATTTTTCAAATTACAAACAAATAGCAGTGTATGCAAAGCAGACAATCTTGGTGTGCGATGGCTTCTTTATGCACATTCTAAGCGCATGGGTTTCTTTAAATTTAGAAGCAATGAATTTAACTGCGCCTGTGAAATTACATCATTTGCTCGCATTATGTTTTTTTCTCGCATGCGAACTATGACATAAAAATAATTTCATAGTTTATATGTAAAATATGCAAATAAAAACTTGTGGTTTAAAACTGAAATGTTTTCTCTTCATATTAAACAGACCTTCCTCTCTATGATCACCACAAAAGAAACTTTTGTGTGAACGTGTGTGTGTGTGTGTGTGTGTGTGTGTGTGTGTGTGTGTGTGTGTGTGTGTGTGTGTGTGTGTGTGTGTAAAACAGAGGTGAGCATTCTTGCTAATTATCTAATCATCTTGCACAATGACAACCATATTGATCCACAATTCTCTAACACTGCATAGACTAAAATTGTGGTTTTAAAGTAAAATAAAAAGATTTTTCTTCATATTAAACAGAACTTCCTCTCTACGATCACCACAGAAGTTTGGATTGGTTTAAATGACAAAGAACAGGAGGGAACATGGAAATGGGTAGATGGGACTCCACTGACTCTGATGTAAGCCTTCACTTGGTTCAGTTCATTACTTTTATTAAATTTCCAAAATATTTCCAAAATTTGTTAAACCCACAGATGAATGCAGATTGTTCAGTTTGCATATTGGTTGAGCCAAACGGCTTCCCAAAGCTTAAAGATGCATGCAAATGACTTGATTTTTGCCACACTGAGCCAAGGCAGTAGTTATTATATCAGTCAAGATGTCTGTGTAATCTGGGCTTATGTGTTTGTCTTTATACTTTGTATAGTCCTGTCTAACAAACACCATGTACTAAAAAAAGTAAAATAAAATATATATTATTTCCATTGTTATCTGTAATTTGGTGATCTTAATGTGCAGTGTGTTTATAAAAACTCAAAGCTGCTGATGGAAAATTTGTTTGACAAAACTCCTCACACAAACACCAAAGACTCATTTTTTCCTCAATAATAATAAAATAATGTTGTTGTCACTGACCTGCTAGGTACTGGGCAACAACACAACCTGATGATGGTGGAGAAGAAGACTGTGCTTATATCAATAAATGGGGAAGGTTTTGGAATGATTATTCTTGTTCATATTCTCATCAATGGATCTGCGAAAATACACCAAACCACAGTACAGTTTCTTTAAGATCATTTATTCATAAATGTTTTGCAGTTTTATCTATGATTATAATTCTAGATTTGAATCTGTTTTATTTCATAATTATGTGTTTTGTTGTGGCTAAAAATTTGCATTTGCTTTTTCATTTTACCTTAGTGGAGACTTCAGAAGGTGGTTAAGTTTGGGGTTTCTGACAGTTTTTTATTGTGGTGTTTATTGTTTAAATTGTTGTATTTATTAAAAGTTTTCTATTATTTTTACTATATTATAAATAATGACACGCAAGTAAATAGACTGTTTAGATCTTTGTGATCAAGTCTTTGGAGGATTTTAATTAATTAAACAGAATTCATTGTTATACAGTTCATAAAAGATCATTCATAAACTGAAATGTTATTTGTTTGTAATTTCTTCCAGATAAAACATGTCCTGTACACTGTAAAACCTAATAAGTTCACAGAACTCAAAAATTGTTGTGTAACAGATTACACAACAATTTTTTAGTGATGTTTTTAAAAGTTTTAAGTTTAACTAAAATAAAAATTATAGTTGCAGTTGCCTTAAATTACCTCAATGTTAACTCATAAATGTTGATATTCCTCAACTTATAATTAGGGAGTAATAAACTCAAAATGTTCAATTTTTTCAACTTAATTAAGGTGGGAAATACACTCAAAATATTTTACATATTGCAACTCATACGATGTGGGAAATAAACTCAAACTTTTTCATATTTTCTAACTTATAATATGGGAAATAACACTTAAAATCTTCAATATTTTTTAAAATACTGTGGGAAATACACTTACAAATAATTCTAAACTGTTTACCCAGTAAATTATAATCAGCTAAAAGTGTTAGAAAACATGAAAGTAACAACACTAACAATTTAACAACTTTTTATTAAACACAATGTGCTTTTAAAAAGGCACAAACAACAGAGCTCACTCATAAAAAAGTGCTTCATAAATAAAACAAGAGAAAAAGACTCCAAGGGTCTCCATCTCAATTCTAAAATTCAATAACATTTTCAGTATTAACAGCAATTGCAGCTATTAGAACATTGATGCATTTAACACTTACTGTACCTTGACAGCTGCAGCTCACTTTCTTTTTTAAAAATACATAAAAAAAACAGTACTGGTTTCCACTGCTGTACTTATAGGGAACAAACATCAAGGCAGTGCATTTACGTATTAGGCAACAGAACATTAAACATGAATAGTGAACTGAACAGTCATTCATCTTAAATGTGAGGTAGAAGAGGCAAATGATTAGGAAAAAAACAAACAAAAAAGCTTCCTCAATACTCAGCTTAACAAGTAGTCCATTCTGAGTGATTCACTCATTGAACAAATCATTCTTCAGCATCAGTAGACGCCCTTTCAGTGGTTTGTTGTCCTCAAGGCACATCACAACCTTCTGGATAAATGTGAATGTAAGCTCAAGTTTCTTTGGGTATTGTAGGTCTAATGCATAGATGTACCCAAAGAGCAGGAGAAATGAGTCAGCCAGATTTGTGGGACCATTCACAAGTATTTCATCCTCAACGACAATGCAGATGCTTTCGGGACTGAAGAGGGCCGAATCAGTAGTGTCATCCGTGACAACTGTCAGCAGAGCCACAGGAGTGTCAGTGAGGTCTGGACCATCTGCTGACTGCAAAACAAAAATAATACAAGAATGAGTTCAGCCCCACAAGGACACAAATCATGCTATTGATTAGAGGTGTGAATCTTCATAAGTCGCACGTTTCTTTTAGGATTATAATGTCAACGATTTAATTTGATATTGCGATACATCATGATGCATTACAATAATCTTAATTTGGGTTTGGTTTCAAAACATATGTGTAAATAAATGTTTTCAATAATAAATATATGCCAAGATATTTGTTTTTGTTATTTACCAAACATTTCTCTGACCACAACATGGCACCTCCAAAAAAATAGAACACTTGAATTTTAAAAAGGGAGATAGTTTTTATCTGCAGATTTTTTTTGTATAATAATCTTTCAACTATTTTCATGTTTTCTGGTTTATGCGTAACAATCTTCTTGCAATCTTATTCAACAATAGTTGATATATGGGAGAAAACAAGTCAGATGAGGACTGTGTTGAACATCCTTCCTGATATACACCCTGGTTCTCCTTGAGTTCTGAGCGATGTCATATGGTTGATGCTGAGGCCAGTACACTTACATCACAAGTCCTGAATAACGTGGAGGCATCTTCACGCAGGTACACAGGAAGTGCACGAAGGACGAGGGCCCGTCTTGTATTTACATCATGCTGTTCCTAGATGAACACACAATATCTATTAGAATAGTATTTACACAAATGCAGAGTAAAAACAAAGTGTTGGATAGCCATGTTCTGATTGTCATTGTTATAGATCAGGGGTGTCCAAACTTTTTGTGTAACGGGCTAAACCTGTCAATCTAGAAGGGTAACCCAAAAAAAATCTAAAAATTTTGAATAATTCAAGGCAAAATTCTCTAGTTTCTTTGTATTTATTTTTTATTTAAATTGGGACACAAATTATAAAACTCACCCACTGACAACTGGTGAAATGTTGACTCTCTGTAGCGCTCTTTGCAGTCTGATATCTGTAAACAATATGTGCACAAAGACGACTTATTAATGTTCAAAAACATTTTTTGCACAGCACACACACACAAGTAGTCAGCTGATCTCATCTGATGCAGATCTGCTCCTTGATCAAGTGACATTTGTCCGGATTTTTGGCACGAGTGACGTCGAATCAGCACCGCAGCTGGATGGCCCGATTTACATACCCAGCGCAGCTGATACTCACTACAATAATTTACTAAGATTATATGCACTCCTGTTATTAAGTCCAGTTCAGTCTGTTAATGTTAACCGTTTCAAACTAATGTTGATAGGTGTGTTGCTAAGCTTAATAACTTAAATAACAAACTTGAAATTTACCCGTCCTATTTTCCCTTTTATTGTTTTTTCTCTGTGCTGTAAATCTTCTGTCTAAGAAGAAATCTGAGGCTGCTGTTCTGAAAATAAGCTACCAAAGCTTTTTCTGAATGAATCAATAAAGATCCATTTATGGAAAGCTGTGATGAAAGCAGTTTTGTCTTTAATTATATTCAACAATATAACATATTCGACCACTTTTAAGTGATTTTGTGATCTTTAATACACTTTAATACACTAAAGTTAAGGTTATTTACCTAATTTCTAGTAAGTAGCCCTCAGTGAAAAAAGTTTGGACACCCCAGCCTTACAGGTTAGGGAGTATTTGTGATCCGCACAGTCTGCATCAATGATTCTTTCTTAGCCTGGGAGCAGAACGCGGCTCTTTATTTTCATTTCATTTCAATTTATCTAGCAAAGATCGATAGGGTCTGGCTTAAAGGTGTCAAGGAGGCGCCTCAGTCTGGCTGGTTGAGCCTTGTCGAATTAGCGCGAACAATTTAGCTGAACTTCGTTCGTAGCACCGAGTTCGACCAGTGTATAATGTTAGGCTGAATCAGGCGATGCATTTTTCCGCAAGGCTTGACTTGTAGAGCTCGCTTAGTGGAATACCCCTCTAAACTGTTAAAAGGATTTCGAGATTATCTCACAACCACACATTTGAGACTACGAAAAAATACAAACATGTCTAATTACCATCATGATAACACACTCATGTTGTTTATTATTGTTCGCTTCATGCTAGCACACACACACAGCTCAACAGCGTAAACTACTGACTGTGTAACACGGACACTTATTGAAATAAGTATACTCACAATACGCACGTACATTACCGGCGAATACGACAACCAGTGGAAAGTTTTAGTAGAAAGTTCAAATGCATGGAGCTAGAACTGCCACCGTCAACTTCCCGGGCAAGAATACAATGCATTATGGGAAATGTTGTCCCCCACGGAAAACCGCCAAAACGTTACATCATTCTAATTTGAAATAACATTACGTATTTGTCACATTAGAAAACTTCTAAAATTACAATTACTTGGATTCGAATTCATTTATAACAAACATTCACTGTGCACAAAGTACGAATATATTTCCAGTAAAAAATAAAAAAGAATGTTTATCGAAATTAAATTTAAACAAAACAAAAACACGTTAGACTTACCAAATTTAGGGCAGTTGATGAAAAAAAATAAGGTGGTGGTCGTGGTGGGTTGAAGTTGGGGACTCTTAATCCACACGGGCTGGCCAAAACTTCCCCGTATCAAGGTAAATTCAAGATGGCTGACTAAGCTTTCCTGAGGGAGCGACAAGACTCCACCCACCAGAACGTCACTAATATATGCTTCTTAAACTTTTTGAGCGTTCCAAAAAATTTAGCTAAAAAATATTGAGCCCTATTCAATTAAAGCTGCATAAAAGCCAACAGAGCTCAATACTTTATAGTTTGCTCAACTACAAAACGACATTTGAGTGTTATGAGCTTATTAGTTATGAGCTAGAACAACTGTTAGGGATTACAGTGTAGGATGGAGCTTCAGCCATAGCTGCTATCTCATCTCTAAACGCTCTGCTCCCTGGGATGCAGCCAGAATGGACTGCAGAGACAGAGGAGCAGATCTGGTGGTTATTAACAGCCCTGAAGAACAGGTACAGTGTTTATGTATGTATGTGTTATTGAGCTGTAAATAAATTCAAACTACCATTTTTAATGTAAATAGCCTTTTATTTCAGCCTTTTTTAAGTGTTAACACATTCAAAATAAAGTAAAAAAAATCATTATGTATGATGTGTATGAGCATTTTAAAACATGTTTAATGTTCTAGAGTGTATCAAAGAAATCTGTTTAGACAGAAATTGTATAGGGGGAAACAACCTGTCAATAGAAGAAGCGGAAGAAGAATAAGGAAATGTGGCAGTGTAGCAAGGATAAGGAAAACAGGATATGGTAAAGATGCCTGCAGTCCTGTTTCACTGCAGGTAACATGTATGTGTAACATTGTAGTGACAAATAAAGGCTCATCATCATGATGCCAACAAATGCAGTGGATACAGCATACATTGCAGGAGAGAGCATTTGCAAGGCAAGGGGCAGGAGTAACAGGAAGTCCAGTAACTTACAGAATACTATTGTACTATGTTTGGTTTCCACAGTTCCAGTTCTGATATTCTATGTGTTTTAGTAAAAATTATGTTTAAGTAAAAGTATGAGTCCACTGACAAAATATATTAACATTTTGACTACATTTGTTTAGACAGCATGAATAGATTTTGGTGGCAATGACATACTGATTGTTGAAAAAACATATGACAAATCAATTACAGATTTGAATGACTGCTATTGAGATTTGAGTGAGTGTTTTGCTGTGTGAGCTGTCAGGAAATGCATCTTCAGTGTTGCACAAAAATGTGTCAAAGCATTAAAGAAAATTCAAAGTTTTAATTATTGCTGGCTTTGGATTTTTAAAAGAAACTTAGATAAAATAAACTGCATGTTGGGTCTAACAATTAAACCCCGCTGACTCACAGACCAGTCACTTGTGTACAAAAGCAAGACCACAGTGCTTTCTGTCTTTAACTTGCTACAAGGGGAGAAGCACCTTATCTGATCTAAGCCAACTCCAAACTCCAGCCTTCCCTCGCAGCCATTCAGTGGCTACACAAACATCTCATTAATCATGCGACAGATAAGACACTCACATGTGAACATGTGTCGTGTGTGTCTGCAACAGTGAACATGTGATGTGTGTGTGTGTGTGGTCAAGATGTGACCCCATAAACGACTTCCCTAAACCTGCTGGTCTGGAAGTCCAGCAGTTCATCTAAACAAAAGGCACTTAGACTAAAACAGATATACTTGTGTTTGCTATACCATAAAACAATAAAAGAAGGTACGACCTCTTCTCGTGACCCCAAGATGTGAGTGTGTATGCCAGAACACTCTGGAAGGCACACAGAGTCTTTACAGACTGCTAAGGATCAGACCTCTATCAACATGCAATTGATTATAAAACTCTAAGCATATATGAGTAAATACTTCTAAGCATAAATGACAATCCAATAATATAAACCTGACATATTCCACTACAGATTACAGAATACATGCCCCAAAATGTATTTTGTAACGTATTCCGTTACGTTACTCAATGAGAGTAACGTATTCTGAATACTTTGGATTACTTAATATATTATCTTGCTTTTTACAACTACATGAATGTACTATTGCTGTGTGATTTATTACTATTACTGAAGGTCCGCGGCTCCGAACCGTAATAAAGGGACCTCTGGCTAATCTGTCGGGTTTGTGTCGGGCTCGTAGCCAAAAACTAGCTTTACTTTGTTGTCTGGGTCAACTTTGCTTGCGAGAGACAGAGAGAGGCGTTGAAAGGCTGCTGCAACGGAACTTACAACGCGTACTTTTCCACTCTCCTTTTTCTCCCTCCTTGTGCTCACAGACACATCATCCACAGGTGTGCCACCAATTTACTCACATGGACTCTACTAACCTATCAGAAGCTTCTTCAGCTCAGAATGGAACGTCTGGAGTTTTCTTATTAATTAACAATAAACTTAGTGTACATGTACTCCTAAATTTGATGAAAGTGATAAAAATAGACGGCTCTGTCTCTCTTTATTCTGACATTTAACTAATTCAAAAGATATTTCAATATTTATTTATCCAAAACAAAACAAGTTTACTCTAAATTGATTTTGTACAGTAAAAAAAATGTTCTTGTGTTTTCCATAAAGTGTATGTAAATATCTGGTTTCAACTGTGAATATATTGCTGTGTATTGAAGTTCCTCTTGTTTTGCATAGAAATATACTGAACAACATACAAAGCATAAGATATAAAATACTACCTGAGTTTTTTCTTTGAAAGAAGCCCCTTATGTCCATTCTTGTATATCAGTGCATTACTGAAACCGATTTATTTAGCCGTGGAGGGTAACAACTGAAAATATGAAATAAACACACATGTAAGCTAAGACTCTCTAAAGAAACAGCATTGTTGTTGTTCGGCTTTTCATTTCACCATTTGTTGATTCACTCCAAGAGCAAGTAAGTAATATGGGTCAAGTGATCAGTTTGATATCAATCTTTTGTGATACACCGTTATATTTACATTATTTGTACAGTACGAATGATTTGCTTTGGTACCTGGTCGAACTTCAGTTCTCCTCTGTCTGCCTGGCTGCGTTTCTCTAACGGCGCACTCGCAGGCAGCAGCTGCCCCGCCCGCTTAGTGTCTGAGCTCGGATCATACCAATATTAGGGGGGATTTACGCACAGTCGTAAATTCCCACAGAATTGTGTTTCGAATATTGTGTGTAGTTTTGGTTTTATACAGTTGTCAGCCACAGGCATCCTAACTATGAAAAAATTACACTCTGAAAGACCCCGGGCTTCTGAAAAAACAACCCGGGCTTAAGCCCAGTAAGCCCCCCCCGCGCTCCGCCACTGCCAACTCCTCAGTAAGGAAAATCGGTATTGGCTGTCCTAAAAGTTGCTAGAAGTCGCTAAATGACATCATCACCTAATTTGCATAATTGGTCATGCTAATATAATTGTAACCTAAGCTGTTGGAGAGAGAAATAACATCATGGAAGAGACACAAAGTGAGCAAAAAACGTCCTAAATCCATTTAGAATTTATTTAGAACTACAAATTAAATTTATTTTAGCAATTATTGTTTTTTAATGTCACAATTCCAACCCTGCTCCTTTATCCGGGCTTCGACCGGCAAAAGTGACCCGAAATAGGCACTCTGGTGGCACTATCCTCCGCCCGTGAGTGCTTTAGCACGGGTGAGGTGCCCTTTCACATTTGATGTGCCCTTTCACGTCAAAAAGTCGTCATAAATAAGTCTCCAATGACACCAGAAAAAGTCGCCAGATTTGTCGCTAGTCGCTTTTTAGAAAAGAAGTCGCTAATGGGGTCTGAAAACTCGTTAAATATAGTGACAAAGTCGCTAAGTTGGCAACACTGCACTGACGTCTGTGCTATCTATGCTGTAACATGTGCTATCTTACAGCATAGGTAGCACATGCTATGCTATGCTTATGCGTACAGCAACCATGTGTAAAAAGTGGTCAATAAAGACATGCTGAAAAGCGTGTTTGTACAAACATCGTCGGGTCTGCCCTGGTATGTTTACAATGGGACTTCTGCTCCTGAACCTCTGCGCACAGCGTCTGCAGATCAGGGTTGTACGAAGTCACTTTCATCTTCACGCAGGACTGTAAGCTGTCATCTGTGAGGTGTGAGCGGTGTTTGTTTTTAACATAGTTCACGGTGGAGAATAGCTGCTGACATAATGTGGATCCAAAGTCTCGATAAATGCATAGCGTTTCGGCGGGTATACTGGCTTCCGCTAGTGTGACGCTTATTTTGAGCGATGAAAAAAATAATAGAATATAATTTTATATTTATATTTCAATATCACAGTAATTTCCAATTTAGAACTACAAGTTAAAAAAAAGAACTAACATAAATAAAATACACTTCACCTAAATACTTTTAATTTATTTTTCCAAACCACCTGGAGCCGCACTATAAGGACTAAAGAGCCGCATGCAGGTTGCCGACCCCTGGCATAGGCTAAAAATGTGGTTTTAAAGTAAAATAAAAAGATTTTTCTTCATATTAAACAGAAATTCCTCTCTACGGTCACCACAGCAGAAGTTTGGATTGGTTTAAATGACGAAGAGCAGGAGGGATCATGGAAATGGGTAGATGGGACTCCACAGATTCTGACGTAAGTCTTCACTTTGGTTCAGTTTATTCCTTTACATAGGAAATTTGTTAAACCCACAGATGCATGCAGATATAAACACAAAGGCTTACATGTCGGTGGTTGACTGCTAATAGCGTAAAGATGTGTGCTAATGACTTGTTTTGGCCAAGTGGGAGCAAAAGAAGTTATTATATCAGTCAAAACAACAACAATTCTTGTGTTCAGAGCTGGTGTGTTTTGCCATCTGCACACTTTATGCAAGCCTGTTTAAAAACCACCTGAAAAGAAAAATGTTATTGTTATTTGAAATTTGGTGATCTTAATGTACAGTGTATAATATATATACACTGTATAATTCTTAATAATAATAAGATAATGTTGCTGTCGTTGACCTGGTAGGTACTGGGCAAGAGGTGAGCCTAATAATGGTGGACATGAGGACTGTGTTTCTGTCGAAATTGAAAAAAACACATGGTTTGATCGTCCATGTTCATCTTCTCATCAATGGATCTGTGAAAAAGTTTCGGAAAACAACTGATTCAGAAAGATGATCTATTCATCAATGTTTTGCAGTTTTTTCTTTGATTACAATAATTGTACTTCTGTATTTCAGTTTTATCCTAAAAGGCCTATATATAATTTTTTGTTTTTTTGTCCATATATAAGTGGTTAAGTTTTGGGTTTCTGTTTGATTTTTATTCTACTGTTTGAATTTTTGTTTTTGTTCTTTTTTCTTGTGATATTGTTTTTATTATCATTATTATTAGTTTTATTGAGTGTTTCTGTTTTGACTTTATGGTTGTTCTGGTGGTAACTGTCAGTTTGTGATCCTTATATTTGTTTCAAGACTCAAGTCTGGTTTTACTTCCTGCAGGGTTTCTCAGTTCCTCCCTGATTCATATTTCTTTGTAGTTGAGTGTTTATAGTCATGTCTGTGTTCATTACAGGGAGTGCAGAATTATTAGGCAAGTTGTATTTTTGAGGAATAATTTTATTATTGAACAACAACCATGTTCTCAATGAACCCAAAAAACTCATTAATATCAAAGCTGAATGTTTTTGGAAGTAGTTTTTAGTTTGTTTTTAGTTTTAGCTATTTTAGGGGGATATCTGTGTGTGCAGGTGACTATTACTGTGCATAATTATTAGGCAACTTAACAAAAAACAAATATATACCCATTTCAATTATTTATTTTTACCAGTGAAGCCAATATAACATCTCCACATTCACAAATATACATTTCTGACATTCAAAAACAAAACAAAAACAAATCAGCGACCAATATAGCCACCTTTCTTTGCAAGGACACTCAAAAGCCTGCCATCCATGGATCCTGTCAGTGTTTTGATCTGTTCACCATCAACATTGCGTGCAGCAGCAACCACAGCCTCCCAGACACTGTTCAGAGAGGTGTACTGTTTTCCCTCCTTGTAAATCTCACATTTGATGATGGACCACAGGCTCTCAATGGGGTTCAGATCAGGTGAACAAGGTGGCCATGTCATTAGTTTTTCTTCTTTTATACCCTTTCTTGCCAGCCACGCTGTGGAGTACTTGGACGCGTGTGATGGAGCATTGTCCTGCATGAAAATCATGTTTTTCTTGAAGGATGCAGACTTCTTCCTGTACCAGTGGGACTGGAGCTCTCTGCCCTTTCCCAATCCAGCCACGGGCCCATCCATCTGGCCCATCAAGACTCACTCTCATTTCATCAGTCCATAAAACCTTAGAAAAATCAGTCTTGAGATATTTCTTGGCCCAGTCTTGACGCTTCAGCTTGTGTGTCTTGTTCAGTGGTGGTCGTCTTTCAGCCTTTCTTACCTTGGCCATGTCTCTGAGTATTGCACACCTTGTGCTTTTGGGCACTCCAGTGATGTTGCAGCTCTGAAATATGGCCAAACTGGTGGCAAGTGGCATCTTGGCAGCTGCACGCTTGACTTTTCTCAGTTCATGGGCAGTTATTTTGCGCCTTGGTTTTTCCACATGCTTCTTGCGACCCTGTTGACTATTTTGAATGAAACGCTTGATTGTTCGATGATCACGCTTCAGAAGCTTTGCAATTTTGAGACTGCTGCATCCCTCTGCAAGATATCTCACTATTTTTGACTTTTCTGAGCCTGTCAAGTCCTTCTTTTGACCCATTTTGCCAAAGGAAAGGACGTTGCCTAATAATTATGCACAACTGATATAGGGTGTTGATGTCATTAGACCACACCCCTTCTCATTACAGAGATGCACATCACCTAATATGCTTAATTGGTAGTAGGCTTTTGAGCCTATACAGCTTGGAGTCAGACAACATGCATGAAGAGGATGATGTGGACAAAATACTCATTTGCCTAATAATTCTGCACTCCCTGTAGGTGCTATAAAACTGCTTTATATCTTTCTAGTGCTGAGAGCTCGAAAAAATACTGCTCTTCACGCTGCCATCTTGCTCGGCCCCCCTAGAGAATGCATTTGAAGTACACTTCGAATTGGGACAGCCGTCGTCGCGTGGCGGTGACGTAATCGCACTCAAAATGCATACATCAAGCGTGCAGTCTCTTAATTGGGACACAGCCACTGTCATCTCATTGGAGGGCATCTTTAGTGATAAACAGGGAGTGACAAACAGGGGAGAAACGAGACACCTACAGTAACAACACAGATGAAAACAATGTTCAAATCAGGGGAAAACAGATGCAGGAATTAAAACTCATGCAGGTCAGAAACAGACATTTGTTTCAAAGTAAAACAGTAAATAAGGAAAATACAGGGAGTGCAGAATTATTAGGCAAATGAGTATTTTGTCCACATCATCCTCTTCATGCATGTTGTCTGACTCCAAGCTGTATAGGCTCGAAAGCCTACTACCAATTAAGCATATTAGGTGATGTGCATCTCTGTAATGAGAAGGGGTGTGGTCTAATGACATCAACACCCTATATCAGTTGTGCATAATTATTAGGCAACGTCCTTTCCTTTGGCAAAATGGGTCAAAAGAAGGACTTGACAGGCTCAGAAAAGTCAAAAATAGTGAGATATCTTGCAGAGGGATGCAGCAGTCTCAAAATTGCAAAGCTTCTGAAGCGTGATCATCGAACAATCAAGCGTTTCATTCAAAATAGTCAACAGGGTCGCAAGAAGCGTGTGGAAAAACCAAGGCGCAAAATAACTGCCCATGAACTGAGAAAAGTCAAGCGTGCAGCTGCCAAGATGCCACTTGCCACCAGTTTGGCCATATTTCAGAGCTGCAACATCACTGGAGTGCCCAAAAGCACAAGGTGTGCAATACTCAGAGACATGGCCAAGGTAAGAAAGGCTGAAAGACGACCACCACTGAACAAGACACACAAGCTGAAGCGTCAAGACTGGGCCAAGAAATATCTCAAGACTGATTTTTCTAAGGTTTTATGGACTGATGAAATGAGAGTGAGTCTTGATGGGCCAGATGGATGGGCCTGTGGCTGGATTGGTAAAGGGCAGAGAGCTCCAGTCCGACTCAGACGCCAGCAAGGTGGAGGTGAAGTACTGGTTTGGGCAGGTATCATAAAAGATGAGCTTGTGGGGCCTTTTCGGGTTGAGGATGGAGTCAAGCTCAACTCCCAGTCCTACTGCCAGTTTCTGGAAGACACCTTCTTCAAGCAGTGGTACAGGAAGAAGTCTGCATCCTTCAAGAAAAACATGATTTTCATGCAGGACAATGCTCCATCACACGCGTCCAAGTACTCCACAGCGTGGCTGGCAAGAAAGGGTATAAAAGAAGAAAAGCTAATGACATGGCCTCCTTGTTCACCTGATCTGAACCCCATTGAGAGCCTGTGGTCCATCATCAAATGTGAGATTTACAAGGAGGGAAAACAGTACACCTCTCTGAACAGTGTCTGGAAGGCTGTGGTTGCTGCTGCACGCAATGTTGATGGTGAACAGATCAAAACACTGACAGAATCCATGGATGGCAGGCTTTTGAGTGTCCTTGCAAAGAAAGGTGGCTATATTGGTCGCTGATTTGTTTTTGTTTTGTTTTTGAATGTCAGAAATGTATATTTGTGAATGTGGAGATGTTATATTGGCTTCACTGGTAAAAATAAATAATTGAAATGGGTATATATTTGTTTTTTGTTAAGTTGCCTAATAATTATGCACAGTAATAGTCACCTGCACACACAGATATCCCCCTAAAATAGCTAAAACTAAAAACAAACTAAAAACTACTTCCAAAAACATTCAGCTTTGATATTAATGAGTTTTTTGGGTTCATTGAGAACATGGTTGTTGTTCAATAATAAAATTAATATTATATAGGTCGAGGCTTCGTAAATGGTGCTGAAATTCACACATACAGTGGGGCAAAAAAGTATTTAGTCAGCCACCGATTGTGCAAGTTCCCCCACTTAAAATGATGACAGAGGTCAGTAATTTGCACCAGAGGTACACTTCAACTGTGAGAGACAGAATGTGAAAAAAAAATCCATGAATCCACATGGTAGGATTTGTAAAGAATTTATTCGTAAATTAGAGTGGAAAATAAGTATTTGGTCACCTCAAACAAGGAAAATCTCTGGCTCTCACAGACCTGTAACGTCTTCTGTAAGAAGCTTTTCTGTCCCCCACTCGTTACCTGTATGAATGGCACCTGTTTGAACTCATCATCTGTATAAAAGACACCTGTCCACAGCCTCAAACAGTCAGACTCCAAACTCCGCCATGGCCAAGACCAAAGAGCTTTCGAAGGACACCAGGAAAAGTATTGTAGACCTGCACCAGACTGGGAAGAGTGAATCTACAATAGGCAAGCAGCTTGGTGTGAAAAAATCAACTGTGGGAGCAATCATCAGAAAATGGAAGACATACAAGACCACTGATAATCTCCCTCGATCTGGGGCTCCACGCAAGATCTCATCCCGTGGGGTCAAAACGATCATGAGAACGGTGAGCAAAGATCCCAGAACCACACGGGGGGACCTGGTGAATGACCTGCAGAGAGCTGGGACCAAAGTAACAAAGGTCACCATCAGTAACACACTACAACGGCAGGGAATCAAATCCCGCAGTGCCAGACGTGTTCCGCTGCTGAAGCCAGTGCATGTCCAGGCCCGTCTGAAGTTTGCCAGAGAGCACATGGATGATACAGCAGAGGATTGGGAGAATGTCATGTGGTCAGATGAAACCAAAGTAGAACTTTTTGGTATAAACTAGAGATGGACCGATCCGATATTACGTATCGGTATCGGTCCGATACTGACCTAAATTACTGGATCGGATATCGGAGAAAAATAAAAAATGTAATCCGATCCATTAAATATCACGAAAGCACCTCATGGATGATGGATGATACAGCAGAGGATTGGGAGAATGTCATGTGGTCAGATGAAACCAAAGTAGAACTTTTTGGTATAAACTCAACTCGTCGTGTTTGGAGGACGAAGAATACTGAGTTGCATCCCAAGAACACCATACCTACTGTGAAGCATGGGGGTGGAAACATCATGCTATGGGGCTGTTTTTCTGCCAAGGGGACAGGATGACTGATCCGTGTTAAGGACAGAATGAATGGGGCCATGTATCGTGAGATTTTGAGCCAAAACCTCCTTCCATCAGTGAGAACTTTGAAGATGAAACGAGGCTGGGTCTTCCAACATGATAATGATCCAAAACACACCGCCCGGGCAACAAAAGAGTGGCTCCGTAAAAAGCATTTGAAAGTCCTGGAGTGGCCTAGCCAGTCTCCAGACCTCAACCCCATAGAAAATCTGTGGCGGGAGTTGAAAGTCCGTGTTGCCTGGCGACAGCCCCAAAACATCACTGCTCTCGAGAAGATCTGCATGGAGGAATGGGCCAAAATACCAGCTACTGTGTGTGCAAACCTGGTAAAGACCTATAGTAAACGTTTGACCTCTGTTATTGCCAACAAAGGTTATGTTACAAAGTATTGAGTTGTATTTTTGTTATTGACCAAATACTTATTTTCCACCCTGATTTACGAATAAATTCTTTACAAATCCTACCATGTGGATTCATGGATTTTTTTTTCACATTCTGTCTCTCACAGTTGAAGTGTACCTCTGGTGCAAATTACTGACCTCTGTCATCATTTTAGGTGGGGGAACTTGCACAATCGGTGGCTGACTAAATACTTTTTTGCCCCACTGTAAACGCTTTGATATTCCCTGACCCTAATTTCTCAGGTTTGTTTACAAGGTGATCTTTATATTAATGTGCCTGATATCTGTAGATGTCATGTTTGGCTGTCTAAATTGCTCTTT
This sequence comes from Rhamphochromis sp. 'chilingali', assembly GCF_963969265.1. Lineage (NCBI taxonomy): Eukaryota > Metazoa > Chordata > Actinopteri > Cichliformes > Cichlidae > Rhamphochromis > Rhamphochromis sp. 'chilingali'. Next base: position 25,115,797 of record NC_137941.1, on the reverse strand, counting down.
GATGTTAGCAAAAAACAAACTTATGGTTAAATAGATAAAACACTTTTTTTTGTTACGGTTTTATTAGGCGTCTAAAGTTTATTTATATATATACACTGTATACTGTGAACATTTTCATATTCTAGGGCTGATCTCAGTGTTAGGTTAAAAAGTTTAACTTCGATTTACATTTCAATACATATATTATCTTTTCTTTGTCATTTTGTGTTCTTTGTTTCTATTAATGCTAGGGGTCTTCGTCACAACTTAAAACCCACTTTAAAAGCCACTTTTCTTTATGCAAAGCAACTTAAATCTGACTTAAATCTGTTTTTACAAGAATCTCACTCTACTATCAATGATGTTAGTTTTTGGCAATCTCAATGGGGAAATTCTATATGGTTATCTCATGGAACTGAACGATCAGCAGGGGTATCAATCCTAAAAAACAGATATAATGGGGATGGTTTACATACAGAATGTGATTCTGCAGGTCATTACATATGTCAAGTCACAAAATATAATGATTTAGTTTTAATTGTAACTAATATATATGGGTTTAACACGAAACTAGAAAATTATCATTTATTTTTGACGATTGAAAAAAAAATCTAGCTGATTAAATAAATTTGGAGACTTTAACTGTATTATGGATGCTGAATTAGATAAATTTCCTCCAGGACATTCGAACAGAATTAATACTACATTGAAAGCTGTTATGGTACGCCTTAAACTCACAGACATTTGGAGATTCAAATATCCTCAGTCCAAAATGTTTACTTGGTGCAACAATTCTAACTCGAGACATTAAAGGATAGACTTTTGGTTAGTTTCGGAGAGTTTTAACAGCAATAGCATAGATGTAGGTGCATGGCCTTCTCCAGCAACAGATCATAAAGCCATATATATTAAAATAAATCTAACTTCTCTCTCTAATTCGTCTGTTGTTAAATTTACATTGTCACGGTCCGGGGCAGCGGCCGTGTGGAGAGTGGAAGGAGGACTCAAAGCGCAGCACTCATTCAGGTGTGAGGGTGATTTATTGATAATAACAAACATAAAGAGGAGATGGCAAAACAGAACTACGGATGAACTAAACTGGGTGAAACTACACAAAGGAGTGGCAAACCTGAACACGAAGGGAGAACAGCAGGGAGAGCACGCAGAGGATTTCACAGGGTAGATGCAGGGTAACACAGAGGATGAACACCGGTAGGAACACAGACGACGCGACGAGGAGCAGAGGAAATCACACGCTATAAATACACAAAGAGACACTGGGAAATCACACACAGATGGGGGAAACAGCTGGACCTGATTAACCTGACGAGACAGGGGAACACTAACACCAGGGACCAACAGAGGGAGCACAAACCCAGAACCCAGTGTCTAAAATCCCAAACACAAACCATCCCAAAACAGCCATGAATAATAATGAAAGTAATAACAATAAGTACATAAACATAAAGTCACTGAGTCATGGTCGCAGGACCATGACATACATATTGGAAACTCAACAGCTCATTATTACAGAAAGATGATGTGAAAAAGGATCTTAAAGAATTGATCTCAAACCTTTGGTCTATAGCTCAAGAAGATTGAGCTATAGACCAAAAGTATGGAAAGTATGGAAATAACTAGGAATTATTAAAATTTGAAATTGGCAAATATTTAAGGAAGGTTGGCAGCCTTAATGTGAAATCCAAAAGGTTAGAGGAAGAAAATATAATCTCTCAAATTAAACAGTTATCTAATAAACAAATTGGCACTTTAACTGAAGAGGATAAATTGAGCCTTGCTAAATTACAAGATAAATTAGATCGTTTATACTCAGACAAAGCAAAAGGAGCCTTTATCAGATCAAGATCGAAACGGCTTGAAGAAGGTGAGCGTAATTCCCATTATTTCTTCAGTTTAGAAAAGAAACACTCAAGCATAAATAATATTAGCAAATTAATGATAAATGGGGTTATAACAGAGGATTACAGATTAATCTCTAAACATTGTAGTCATTTCTATAAGGAACTTTATAGCTCTGCATTTTCTCAGGAAGCTACAGATCACCTCTTAGAATCGCTGAATGTTAAATCTATCAGCCAAGAAGATTCGATATTGTGTGATCAACCCATTTCATTAGAAGAAGTTAAAAATGCAATTTGGCTATTAAAAATAGCCAAATTGCCCAAACTCCAGGTACGGATAATTGGAGACCAATTAGCTTGCTAAATAATGATTATAAAGTATTTGCTCTAATTGTAGCTAACAGACTTAAGATGGTTCTTGACTCAGTTATTGATGAAACACAATCTGGCTTTATGCCCAAAAGACATATAACTAACAATATCAGATTGGTTTTAGATATTCTGGATTATTCTGACCTAATAAATAGCAATGGTTTCATTTTATTTTTAGACTTCTACAAAGCCTTCGATGCGGTGGAGCATGAATTTATATTTCAAGCTCTAGATAAGTAAGGTTTTGGCACTTACTTCTCTACAGCGATTAAAACTTTATACCATAACAGTAACAGCAGTATTAAATTAACAAACGGTACTTCACCCAGATTTAACATACAAAGAGTGATAAGACAAGGCTGTCCCATTTCTCCATATCTGTTTTTGTTAATTGCCCAACTATTGTCTAACCATATAAAATCAAGCAATGTAAAAGGTATATCGCTAATTGGCAAAGATTTACTCACAACACAATAGAGTATAAGAGAGTATACTTTTAAATAATTTTGGTGAACTGCTGCTTTGCTTTGAAACTGAAAATCTTTAAAGCTCATGTTGGTTTGTTGCATGTATAATCTGGCACCTCTTAAACCGTAACCACAAGCACTTCCACTAGAGGAGACTGTTGTGCTGAACTTCAGTCAATGCTATGTGGGAAAGCTGTTTTTCAGTTAAGGCAGCTGTGTATTGAAACCAGGGCTACAACTAAAACAAAATGAAGCAAAATGTGTCAAATTAACTAACATGTTAGCTGTCGGGGCTACTGCTGCTGCACTATCACAAGCAGTACCTGCAACAACTTGTAACAAGCCCTTGCAGTCACAGGAGTCTGCTGTTGTTAGCACTAGCCATGGATAAATGCAAGAGGAGGGACAGCAGTCCAAACAAGAGTATGAGGAAAAAAGAGTAAGCTGAAATTAACATAGTAAGAAAATAGATGGAGGAACATAATTAGGAAAGGAGATATTCAAGGATTCAGGTAAAATTAATGGTGACTTTGATCATGAGCAACTAATAGCTTTTAATTGTAACATGCTGGAATGCCACAAGGAGGTCATTAGAAGGAAGTGAACATGATTTATTGATGTACAGTTGAGTTTGAGGTTTTTGGCGGTTAGACTCTGATGGCCATCACAGCAGAATGGAATCCCAGCTTTGACAGGGATTAGGGCAGGATCCCTCTGTGTCTAGATGCTAGTGTGGAGATGAAGATGGAGACTTGAATGAAGCCTGAGTGACGACGTAGAAGTGATGATGTGGAGGAGGAGGTTTGCACGAGGTTTCTGCAAGGAAGAATGACAGATGCACAGTGTATGCATTAATGTAAAACACTAACACAGTCACATTAATAGCTGCATTTAGACATTTCTGGTTTGTTACAGATTTCAATAGAAAAAAAATTGGTTGCTGTCTGCACTGCCGATAAAGAAGTCTCCCAGGGAACATAATATCTGCTCTATTCCTCCAGAAATAAATACAGTGGTGGGCTGAGCCATTAGTGTGTTTAGCCAAACAAAGACAGCAAAGGATTCAAGATGCTGCTGCCTTGTTTTTAGGTTCAAAAGAACTGTTCAACAGATTTCTAGAGGCATCAATTATATAATTGTTAACACTGAATTGAATTGAGTTTAGTCCAAGCTCAGTGTGGTTCAGTGGGTATTAAAACATGTGTAACCGCCCGATTCGGCAAGGAATGTAAGGAAGTAACACCAGAGACTGCCCCAGTCCGTGCGAGAGGTTCGGGCTTTATTAACATTGGCAATCATAAAACACATACAACAGAAAACCGGCTGGGTGCCTCAGCGCCTCACAAAGATGTCCCCTCTCACTTGTCACGTTTTCCTCCTTATATAAGGACAGCTTTTACAACAGGGCAATAGCCCTGATCAATGTAAATAGCTGACCTGACTGGATACCTCCCTGGACTTTTTAGGGGGAGGTAACAATGTTTAAAACGATAACAATAATATTTATATTTATAACAAGGTGCAATAATAATTAATGTGCAATAATAACAGTGTGCAATACACATACACTTATTCTTCTTTTTTATACTAAGTTAATATACTGTGTTGTGTTGTTTGTTACGTTGTGATGTGTCATATCGTGTCGTGTTGTGTTATATGTAGTGCCGATGTAGGACAGTTTTTCCAATTTCATTGTACTACTGTACTATGTATGACTGTGCAATGACAATAAAGAGTTATCTTATCTTATCTTATCTTATCTTATCTTATCTTATCTTATCTTATCTTATCTTATCTTATATAGCTGCACCGAACCTTATTCTTCATGTCATTGGCTCTCTTCTTAGCCCTGAGCTCCGAGGCAGCCACTCCTCAGCGAGCCCAGGCCCATAGGAGCTTCGTTACTAGAACCCACCTCCTCATGCTCCGTCTTGGCCATAACAGCATGGCTAAATAACAGAATGCAGCGAGAGTGTATATAATTTGAAATAATTTTAAGGAAATTTTGCATTTGCTTTGACAATGTTGTTTTATGTAATGTTGGCTTATTTCATAAAATCCTAAACCTGGCACCACAGCCTCTTTGACATTTCTTTTCCACTTAGCCACCTGTAATAAGGGATTTTCCCCCATAAAGGAATAAAACTGGACTTTTGAAAATATTATTTTATTTTGAAATTGGCAAAAAAAAAAAGGCAAAATGATGTGCAAGTCTGCAGTCTTTGAGCTGTGCAACATTTAATGAGGTTAGGACCAAGCACCAGAGGGGCGAGAAGATGGGTGGACACAGTCAGTCAGCATCTAAAAGGCGATTCTCAACTACTCTTGCCTCACACAAATATGAATCCATATCCCATTTAAACCAAAATGTAATTAAAACAGAATGCAGTGATTTGCAGATGTCATAAAACCACATTTTGTATTTACAATAATGCAATAGTGAGTGCTGCTGTAAAAGAACCATTAGTGGCAGTATTGCATACTTCACACCAAAGTTTAATGAGGTAAAAACTTTGAGGTAAAATTTTCCATTACACCCCTAAGGATTGGTTATATCCAGTATGAATCTCGGAATCGAGTCGGATCAGCAGCAGAAAGGATGACTTGATATCTTAAACATGGCAAATTCTGTGGGCCCTGCTATCATCCAAATTATATCAGTAGCTGAGCAGGGGAAATCTCTCACTGGGGAATTCAAAGTGAATCTTCAGATTCACAGAATCAGAATAAATTAATTTCTAACTTGTCCTGAGCACACGATGGACGGTAAAGAGTGTGGGAGAGTGAGAGCAAAAAGCTCCTCTGTGCTTGAATGAAAACAGTGTAACATTGTGTGTGTGTGTGTGTGTGTGTGTGTGTGTGTGTGTGTGTGTGTGTGTGTGTGTGTGTGTGTGTGTGTGTGTGCATGGACATGTTTCTGTGTGTCTCTGTGTATCTGGATCAAACTAAACACCACACGGGAGTTAAGCCTTTGTGTTTTGTAATTAGAGAAGTAAAGCTGTGCTCTTAATTCAGTTTTGTCTCACAGTCCTGCACTCTGGGTCCTCACCCTGCCTGTTACACCCAACTTATTGTGAGAGAAGATAGTAAGCAGTAAGATCGACCCAGCAGAGTTGGTGAGAGACCGGCAGTGATCAATAATTTCTTTTATAGAAGAAAATAAGGGGCCCCAGACCATGCGCCCCCATAATATGGGACTTGGCTCTTGGGGACCTCAGCGTCTCTGAATCTCCTCAGCTGCTGCCCTCCCTCGGACCGATCTTCCGGTGATGAAAGTGGGCGGTCTCTGCTTCACATCTGCTGTTCATCTCCAGCCTCTTCATTCGTCTGCTCTCTTCAACCACCGCAGAAGTATCTGAGCGAAGCGGCAGAAGGCGGGGTATGTAGAGGTTTTTATTTCAGCCTTTTTATTTCTCCCTTGTATTTTTTCAGTGCTGAAAAACGAATTAAAAAAAACATCTGGAGGGCCTTCTTTATAAAATTATCATTGAATTCATGCCTTCTTTTGAGCTCAAGTTATGCACACTTGAAAGGTCCATAACCATTTTTAATGTCACTTCAAATTTTGTAGTTTAAACCACAAGTGTATGTTACCGCAGTCTGTTTGACATGCACTACCTTTCACATATTACATACAAAACCCCCCAAAACAAAACATGTTACATGTGTTTACACCTTAATAAACAAACAGCTAACTGATCTCATACTTGGGCAAACCTGGGCAAACACCCCATTTATTCAATCCATTGTGGATTGTAAATATATGCGAGTACAACAACATTCTAGAGTTTCCAATTTGTACTCTACTTGTAACTGTAATTGTAACATAGGTACATATTTTTTGCAAGTACTTGCCTCAGTCTAGTAGATATCAAAAATCTCAAACACATCCCTCTATGCTTCATCAGGCACGGTATTTTACCAAAATAACAGATACTAAAACTAACGAGAACTTCTCAATATTTTTTCTTTTCTTTTCTTTCCAAGGTCACAAAATAATTTGGAACTAAAATGTTTTTTCACATCTAGTTTTAGTTTTCTCTTAGAAAAGCTGTGAGAGAGATAAAGGTTATCTTATCTGTGTAAAAATGAAGCAACATGTTAGCAGCTGCACTGTCGACAGTAATGTCAGCAAACTAGTAAGCCCTCACAGTGACAGCAAGCTGCTGTTATTAGCATTAGCTGAGAAAAAGTGCAGGAAGAGGAATCACATTTTCAACAACAGCATGAGGAACAGACAGAGGAAAATAGAATCAATGTGGTAGGAAAATAGATAAAGAGACATATTTAAGAACGGAGCAATTCAAGTAAACGAACGGCTATTTTAATCATGAGCAGCTTCTAATAGCGAAAGTGTAACTTTTAAGTATCACATGCTGCGCTGGAGTGAAACTAAGATGTCCTAACTGAACAATAGCTGTACTAACCTGATAAAAAAGAAACTTCAGTATCAATAATTAAAAAAATTTGAAACATATAGGGAGAGAGCACAGAGCCAAGGACTGATTGTACTGGACGAGAAATAACAGGGACGATTTTTTTTGTGTCCCAGACATGTCTGTCACTTTGCTGCAGAAACTCTCTGATGTGACTATATCCTATCATTCATACTTGCTCAGCAATCATTGAGTGCCCATCTTATTAACAGATGCAAGACTAATATTGCCACATATCAATATAATAGTGCTTCTAAAAAGTTGCATTTACAACAAATCTCTAGAGGAAAGAGGACAAACAGGAACTAGAATACAGTCAGAACAATGTGTAATAAAGGCTTTTGTGTAGCTGAAGGATTACATGGAGCCAGAATAAGACGATATGGAGCATTTCACTCACTAAAGTTAGCTTGACACAGAAGTAACAGTCTTAAAAATGTCCATTACACAAGGCTGACAAATCTTCAACTGAGGTAAATAACTGAGAGTATAACAGTTGAAAACAAAATCCTGAGAATTTTCTGTATTTATGTAGATTCCATCATGTTGAGAAGCCAATTAAGCAGACAAGGCAAAAAAAGAAACTTTATTATTATTAATATTTATTTTGGAAAGGGATCCAGTATTACATTAATATGTCTATACGTACTTCTAGTGTCTGGCATACAGCTTTTATCAGAATCAGCATACTTTATTAATCCATAAATTAATTAATCCCTGCATGTTATGTAAACATTTCCGGTATGCACAATATATACACAGCTTGAGAATATGTCCAGTTTCAGTGGTGACATAACTGCACAAACTACACATGAAATATGTAACTTCCACTGAAACCAGTGATACTTTGACTTTTCACATGTCCTCTGCTGCAGAGCTCTCAGCGATAATTCGTATCTGCATGCAATGGAGGAAATATATTTGAAACCTGATAACCCAACATCTTCAACAAATCACAGGGGTAAGAAAGAAGTGACAGAAACAGGAAGAGGTTTGTTCATATCTCTTATTACTCTTGTATATTTTGGTGGGATTTTCAGACTCCTGGTTTTTTCCCCCCTTTTCTCTTTTCAGGTCGAAGGAGCTCTAAGAGGAGTTTCTGTTTAGTTGGTATTCTCTCTCTTTGCCTGTTGGGTGCTTTCCTGCTGGCTAGACTGATCACTTTTGGTATTTCCTGTGAGTTGGATTGTTCATAAATATTTCTTCTAATTTACAGTCCCAAAATAATAAATAGTTTTCTAATGCAATTCTACTGAAATTTAACAAACATGGTAACATTCAAATCAAGAAAGTCTCACAAGTTCAAAATTTATAAATAATTTTAAGAGGACAAGATCACAGTAATAATGGTTCTTTATTCACATGCCAGTATAAAACTGACAAACATATTTAACATGTTTTAAAGGCAAACTTTTTGTTTAACTCTAAAATACATCTGAAACAGTCTCAGGATGAATGCATGAGGTCTTTTGAGTTTCAAATATATGAATATTTATCTTTATTTCAGATCACAACTGCTTACATTATTCAGCTGATCATCTGCCAGAAATAAAGAAACAACTTTCTTCAATGACTGAGGAGAGAGACCTGCTGACTGAAAAGACCAAAGAGCTGAGAACGCTGCTATGTTTGTCCAATCAGTGTGAGTTGTATGAAATGTTTTGTCTTAGTAAAAAGCTTTAGTCGGGAATTCAGTGATTCCGTTTTTTCCTGCTTAATATAAATTACTATTGGGAATCATTATTAATATGTATTTATATGAACAACTGTCAATACCTTTGCATCTATGCTTTCAACATATAGCTTAATTGCATTGGTGCATCTTGTACTCATTACAAATTCACATTTATAAGGAAGTTATGACTGAACAAAATGACTGTACCATCATTATTTAGTAATTTCAAAACTTTATGAATCCAAAATAGAACTTAATGTTTGTTAATGAATTTTATTCATTTTTAATCAAGTTTTCATGTGCAAACTTTCATTGTAGCAAAACAACATTTAATAAATACAATGAGCATTAAACCCCAGAAAGTTGATTCTGTTCATCTGGACGTAGCGTTTTAGTGGGAGAATCTTTTTGTCACTGATCCAAGTGACTTCTGCTTCAGTCTCAGCTGATTGCAGGTTTCCCCAGCTTTATCAATAATGACCTGAACTAGTGCCACTGATTAAAAATGGGCCTTCAGGTCAGGTTCATGGTCATTAATATGCAACTTGTAATGACCATTGATCAGTGAGCATAAAAGAAAGCTGAAGTGTTTGTGTTAGCTGCCAGTCTTCTTACTCCTGTATTTTCTCCTTTTTAACTCTATATCTTTAAAACTGTTAACTATTCAGTTGCTCTTCTATTTGGTGATGATTTGTGTTTCAGTAGGGATGCATCTATTCACTATCATATCTCTTTTGAACTACATGTTTCACCTTCAGTTGTTGCTGTATCTTAAATTCATTTGTGGTAGGTAGGTTTAATCACATTACACAAAGATTTATCAGGCTTTTACCCTTGTAGTTCACTGACATATGGAAACTGGCAATTTTAGTATGTAACAGTGTCAGTGTGGAAAGTCAGGGTTGCACGAATTAGGAAAAACTTTAGTCTCATTTAGTCTCAAACTTTAAAGCAATAAAGTTTGAGTGAAATTAGCACTTTCTTTATTTGAACTCTATAAAATTTTAAATTATTAAATATAATAAATTATTATTATTATTATTATTCTTAATTATAAACATTATATATATATTTTAAATATGCATATAATTTCCCAATGACAGAAAAAGATTGACGTATTACAATAGATTTCTATACTGACAATTTTGACATCAGCACAAACCTTTCTTTTGAAATTAATATGGATACCATTACTGGAGATTTCTTGGACCTTTCTTTGTGGACTGTGGGAGGAAGCTGGATTACCCAGAAAGAACCCATGCAGGCTCAGCGAAAACATGCAAACTTCACACAGGTCTTGGGCAGATGTCTGGATTTGAGACCAGGACCTTCTTGCCCTGAGGAAAAAGTGCAAGACACCACCATGCTGCTCAGGGCAGGTTAAATTGTGCAGGGACCATATCATCAGCGACCAGTGTTGGGGAGTAACGGAATACATGTACCGCCGTTACGTATTTAAAATACAAAATATGAGTAACTGTATTCCGTTACAGTTACCGTTTAAAAAGGTGGTATTTAGAATACAGTTACTTTGTTGAAATAAATGGATTACACTGCGGTACTTTCCTGTTTCATTTTGTCGCGGGTCAGGACTGTTTGGGTTTTGTTTGACAGCTACGTTCTTTCGTTCCAGGCGGCAGCATTACGGTTGCCATGGTTACAGGGCGACGCTCTCTCTCTCTGCGACTGTGTGTTTCCTGGGTGAGAGAGCGCCTTTTCGTTGTTGTTGTTGTTGTGCTAAGCTAACAGGCAGAATGCTAAAAGCATAGCTCTAAAGAATGTAGCATCATGGGCAGTGTAGTCCGTGCTGCAGGGAGAATGGACTGCCATACACGTCATGGGTCTGTGAGCGCGAGGAGGGAGAAAAAGGGGAGTGGAAAGGTACGAGTTGTCGTCGAGGAAAAACGGGAGCTGGAAGCATGTAAATATAATAATAACCACTGCAGCCAAGAAGAGTGCCTGACGAGCCCAGTTGTAAGTAAGCTATTAAGACTCGACTGTACACCGTGTTCGTGTTTTCCTCCGAAAACAATAAGTTCCGTTGGAGCAGCCTTTCAACGCCTCTCTCTGTCTGTCGCAAGAAAAGTTGACCCAGACAACAAAGTAAAGCTATTTTTCGGCTACGAGCCGACAGGGACCCCGCCGTATTAGTCAGAGGTCCCTTTACTACAGTTCGGAGTCGCGGACCTTCAGTAATAGTAATAAATCACACAGCAATAGTACATTCACGTAGTTGTAAAAAGCATGATAATATATTAAGTAATCCAAAGTATTCAGAATACGTTACTGTCATTGAGTAACGTAACGGAATACGTTACAGAATACATTTTGGGGCATGTATTCTGTATTCTGTAATGGAATACATTTTAAAAGTAACCTTCCCAACACTGCCAGCGACGTGGTCACTCCAGCCAAGACCATAACATTTTAGTGGGAGAAAATAGGTCACAGCACATTTTTTTTGGTAAACAAAACAAGTTCACGTCATTTTTTGAATCCTCAGCAGGAAATGTGTCCCACACACTTTGTTTTTAGAATAACTTATGGGAGTGGAACTGTTCTCTGTTAATATAAAATAAATTAGGTATTAAAACTGTCACCATGTTAAATACAAGCAGACAAATATAACAGTCAGTAAGTGAATAGACTGCAAAAATCTTTGTGATCAAGACTTTGGAGGATTGAAATTAAATAGAGATTGAATGAGCATCATTATAGAGTTCTTAAAGGATCTTTCCTTCCACCAGACAAAACATGTCATGTAGGATGGAGCAAGTTCAATCATAGATGCTATCTCCAATCGGAAAGGTCTGATTCGTGGGATGCAGCCAGAAAGAACTGTACAGACGAAGAAGCCGATCTGATAGTCATTGACAGCCCCGAAGAAGAGGTACAGTGTGTTATTGTGTTTGTAAATAAACACAATAGTTCAAATTCTTAACTTTTTCTTCCTAAAAGTGTTTCTTATGAGCGTTTAATCAACACATATCTAAACACAAAAACCTGAAATAACTGTGATTCTGTCTCAGTGTAGAAAACAACTTACAGACACTTTCTGTGGTTCTATATGGAATTTGTCTTAGCTGAATAGTTTCATTCTTCAAAAACTTTGATGAACATGTGAATTTTAAAACATATTTATAGAACTAAAGTGTATATATTATATGGGTCCTTATTTAAAGAAAGAATAATGAAATGTGGTGGTTTAGCAAAGATAGGAAAAACAGAATATTATAAAATGCTAAAGAATGCAGGGATGCAGCATACAAAGGTTCTTCCACTGTTACTTTGCAAGAGAGCAGTTACTACCAGGTGGATGGGAGTCTGTAGCCAAAGTGCCGGAGCGGCAGAAAGTCCAGGGATTTGAAGCATTGTTTTGCATGGTAAATGATGTCAGACAACTTTTGTGCCACGGATTAGCAAGTCAGTGGTGTCACTTAATAAGTCATGACAGTGACTCTTTTGCAGTAATCAAAACAGCCGTTTTTGAAACTTGGCAACGATGGAAATGACTGTACCAAAACCAACACCGTGGTCCCAGAATCTGGCAAAAAGCAATAGACCAAGGATCTGGTGTACTATCGCCTTGACATCCTCTATTGTTGTGTTGTGTTGCATACAAATGCAGCACTGCTATACAACCTCACTAATATTAGGGTGGTACTCAGTCCAGTTTTTGTGTGGCGTCAGAACTACTGGGACACCGCTGCCTGGAGGGGAAAACAATAGAAGAACGATTTAACTGAAACTAGAAACAACTTGGTAAACTTTACTGTGTGATGCAACATTAATGTGACAATTTAATACCTTTTCTGGTCCTACAGTGTAAATAACCAAATAAATAAAAAGATACGATTTGCATGTGGTAATTCGTTTGAGTTAGCAATGTAGTGCTTACCTTCGCTTTAACTATGAACAATTTCTTGTTCTTCACTTTCTACAATGCAGCATTATTTACCCATCCAGATTGTATATCACAGAATAAAACTGGTTCAAAACTAAAATAAAATGTTTTATCCTCATGTTAAACAGACTTTCCTCTCTACAATCATCAATGAAGAAACTTGGATTGGTTTGAATGACAAAGAACAGGAGGGAACATGGAGATGGGTAGATGGTACTCCACCGACTCTGATGTAAGTCTTCACTTTGGTTCATTTTGTTACTCTAATTACATTTTCAAATCAAAGTTGTTGAATCCACAGATGCATGCAGAATTGACATGAATGAAGTAATAAGATAATGTTGTGACTGACCTGCTAGGTACTGGGCATCGAGTCAACCTGATGATGGTGGAGTTGAGGACTGTGCTTATGTCAGGAATCACGGCAAAAATTCTTGGATGGACTTTCGATGTTCAGCTTCTTTTCATTGGATCTGTGAAAAAACACTAAACTGCAGTACAGTTTACTGACAATGACCTATTATTAAATTTTTTGCAGTTTTTTCTATCATTCTATTTTAAGTTTAGTCTGTTTTATTCTGTTATACTTTCAAATGTATACCATACGTGCATCTACTGGGAGGCTAAGGGGTAGCACTGGCAGCTGCCAGTATTTTTATTCTAGTGTTTACAGTGTTGATTTTTGTGTTTCTTGAATTTTTGAATTGTATTTTTATTTAATTGCCATTGCTTTATTTTCTGTGATAAAAATAAAATAATAGTTCTAATAAGAATTATTAGAAGAATAATTATTATCATTATTGAGTCTCAAGAGAATAGATTTTGCACAGATCTTTATGATCAAGCCATTGGAGCAGTCCAGTTTATAGCTAGCTTAAATATATTGTTTGTAATTTCTTGTAGAAAAGACATGTTCTGGAGGATGGAGCGAGTTCAACTGTAGCTGCTATATCCGGTCTCAAAGCTCTGGTTCCTGGGATGCAGCCAGAAAGGACTGCAGAGACAGAGGAGCAGACCTGGTGGTTGTTGACAGCCCTGAAGAACAGGTACTGTGTTTATGCCTGTGTGACTTATTGTGTTTGTAAATTAATAGTGAAATTCAAGCTCCTTATTTTATGTAAATAATGTCGCCCTCTTTTAAAATACATGACAACGATTCAACACATATATCAGATCAGATTATAAACATAAAACCCAAAGTTGTTCTGTGGGAAAAAACTCATATGACCACATAGTTTTCTGTGATTGTGTAAATGACTTAATGGAACCTTCAATTTAAAAAGTGTTACCACAATTAGGATGAAATAAAAAAAAGATGAATATGAGGATTTCAAATCAAATTTATTGTACCACAATGACTCAGAAATATACACAGACAAAAACATTAAGGGGGAAATAACCTGTCAATGGAAAAATAAGAAAGTATGGTGGTGTATAAAGAAAAAGGAAATCATAATATAGGAGGATTCTGAAGAATGCAGGGAATGCAGTCAATGGACCTTTAAGAGTCCACTGACAGAACATAGTACCATTTTAACCAGTCTTTTGTAGACAGTGTCAAAAGATTTTGGTGGCAATGACTTATAACATGTTAAAGAAAAAACGTGACAAATGTATTAAAAGTTTTGAATGAGTTTCAGCAAAAAGTGCATCAACTAAAATTGTGGTTCAAAACTAATATAAATTGCTTTTACTCCATATGAAAAAGACCTTTCTCTCTACGATCACCACAAAAAGAGTTTGGCTTGGTTTGACTGATGAAGAACAGGAGGGAACATGGAAATGGGTGGATGGAACTCCACTGACTCTGTCGTAAGTCTTCACTTTGGTTCAGTTTGTTACTTTCATTAAGTTTCCAAATGAAATGTGTTAAACATATACACACTACTGGTCAGAAGCCTGGACATTCATAGTTTTGATGCCTCCAGTGAGAATCTGCAATGTACAATAGTCATGAAAATAAAGAAAACCATGAAAACCATTAAACTTTTGACTGTTAGTATATAAAACACACTGGTGAACTTACATTTCAGTGGGTTGAGCCAAACTGCAAGGTCAAAAGCTTAAAGATGTACACTAATGACTTGTTTAGACAACATAGGTTAGAAGTTGCTTTATCAACTATGATGTCTTGCTTTGATCTCCATATGAAACTTTGTTATCTTAAAAAAGCCCTGTCACTACACACCAAACATCTGATTTTTGTCTCAATAATAAAAGCAAGCTAATATTATGGTTATGGACTTACTAGGTACTGGGGATCGACTCAACCTGATAATGGTGGAGAAGAGGACTGTGCTCATGTCTACAGTGGTGAGGACATGACCATGAATGACTGTTCATGCTCAACTTCTCTTAAATGGATCTGTGAAAAAGCACCAGACTACTGTATTGTTTCTTGAAGATCTTTTACTTGTTACTTCAGTGGAGACTTTCAGAGAGAAATTATTGAACACCAGCATAGCTGCATATGTTTAAATTTTGGGTTTCTGTTTGGTTTTTATTGCAGTGTTTTAAAGTTTTGATTTTTGTGTTTGTTAACAAAGTATACTAACTTTGTGTTAGTCAAATGTTACATGAAAATGAACAATGAGACAAAACATTTTGAGCATGCAATTTATTGAAAACAAAGCTTATACTGTATGGAACTGTTGTCCTTTTTTATAAACCTCCCTTGCCATCCTGACCCAAAGGTTCTCAATTGGATTTAGATCAGGGAAACGTGCAGGATGGTTCAAAACAGTGATGTTATTGTCCTGGAAAAAGACCCTTGTCCTGCAGGCATTCTGTACTGCAAAGGTAGCATTGTCCTGTTGAAAAACCTAGTCGTTACCACAAAGATGAGGGCCCTCAATCATGAGGGATCCTCTCTGCAACATCTGGACATAGCCAGTGGCCACTAAAGGAAAAAGCATCCCCCGCCACTGTGGCGCATAGAAAACATCTCAGGTGGGATCTGCTTGTCATGCCAGTAACGTTGGAAATCATCAGGACCATCAAGGTTAAATTTTTTATCAGAGAATACAACTTTCTTCCACCTTTCAATATCCCATGTTTGGTGCTCTCTTGCAAAGTCCAAATGGTCAGTTCTGTGGCATTCAAGGAGATGAGGCCTTTAGCGACATTTTTTTTTTTTTGAAGTCCTTCAGTCTCAGATGCTGTCTGATGGTTATGGGGCTGCAGTCGGCACCAATAACAGGCTTAATTTGGGTCGAGGATCGTCCAATTGTCATGAACTGTGTGTTGCAGGCAGGATTGTACCCAAATGCAGACTCACAAACAGGATTTGAACACAAAAACTCAGCTTTATTGCTGGTACAAGTTAATACAAAAATTAAACTGGAAATCTAGAAATGGAACTATGAACAGGAGACACAGCCGGGTATGAGGGAGACACTGACATAAATACACAGAAGGATAACTTGGGAAGTGAGAACACACAAGGACGACAGCTGACATGAATTAACATGACGCCACAGGGGAAGCAAGACTAGACACACCAAACATGGAAACACTTGACTTTCATAATAAAACAGGAAACAGAGGAACATGGTACAGGAGTGGAGGAAAGGCAGACAAGAGAGACAGAGGGAGCACGAAGGAGCACAAGGGAGAAAGAAAGGAAACGAGAGAGACATGATAGACTGGGCAAACATGGATAAACATGACAAGCAGGGGGGAACAGAATGAAACCCGAGGAGGGAAACAAAACACAAGAACTCACACAACAAATATAAACACAGAGACATAAAGGGCAAAGACACAAGAGGGAATCTAATAGTCTAATAATAGTCATTTATAATAATAATAATAATAATAATAATAAAAAGATAAACAGAAAAACCTGGGCACTACAGAATAATCTCAAGACTAACAAAATGGGCTTAAATCATAATACAAAATGACATCAAAACACAAGAAAACTCAAAATGCTGGATCAGTGACCCAGGACCATGACACCAGTGTCTTGACAGACAGCCAACTGAATCTGCCGGCTCAGTGTTGGCGAAATATTTGGGGGTCTTTAACTTGACTTTTTTGTTCCATAACCCTTAATCTTTAAAGAAATTCCAAATGACTTTGTTACTGCGTTCCACCTCAGCAGCATAAGACCCGGCTTATGCACTTGAACAACCCGACCACATTCAAAAAGAGAAAGCTTTTTTTTTTGCCTTTGCTATCAGAACATCATGAGATTGTGATTACCTGAAAATGAATTCACATTTTTGCACAGATTTGGCCCTTTAAAGGCAGGTGGTCCTAAAGATCCAACCATCCAAAATATGATTTTTTTGTCATTTTTCAGGTGGTCTTGAAATTTTGATCGGGACTGTATGTATTTAAGATGATGCTTAGATTAATTCACTTTATTCCACGTCTATATCAACTTCATACTGTCTAGTATAAGAAACAGAGTATACTGTTGGCAAAGGTAATCAGCCGATATAGCTCATTCATTAAACTGCTGACACCTTGTTGAATTGAGTTTTGTAATTCCACAAAGAGCAGCAGGTCAGCTGATCACAGCCTGTGCATTAAGAAAATCTATTGGAGCTCACAACAGAAATTATTGTGAGTTGTGATTATTTTTCCTACACATGTCTGATCTCACTTCAACCCCTGATCGTACTCATTTTACTTTTTAGGTGTGGAGGCAAAGTCCATCTACATTGTAGGGAACAGAAATTAGTTATTTATAAATTCTCTTTCACTGCTTGTGCTCTACAAGATTCAAGATGAGTACAGTCATTAGAATTAGATTAGAATAATATTTTATTGTCATGTACTAGCCTGTGTATAAAACTAGATGGTAGAACTTTTCTTCAAGGATCTCATTTTAATTTTCTTACTCTTGAGTACATTTCAGACCCAGTACTTTTTCAGTTTTATACTCAGCATAAATACATCTGAATTGCATATTTAATTTCCATTATATTTTGTCTATACAGTGTTTATTCGATTGCTTAGAAGTGTAAAAGAAAATTAACTGCAATATATTTAGATTTTTTTTGCAGTGGGAGGGGTTTTTACACTGATGTGTAATCATTATACCAATATGATGAATCTCATCTTCTATCTGTGAAGCTCTTTGTAACTGTGTTTTAAAAACTGCTATGCAAATAAAGTTATGTTTTTTGTCATTATTTTTATTATTGTATAGAGATGCAAAATGAGTACCCAAGCATTCGCAGGAGGATTAGTGAGCATCTCTCAATTTCTGAAATGAAGACGAAATGAAGAGGAAAAGAAAATATGATGAAGGAATTGACGGAGCTCCTGAGAGCAGTTGAAGAGGAACAAAAAAAAATGCAAGCAAACAAAACAACTGAAAAGGCAAAGGCTTACTTAGGGCAAGTCCGGAGAGAATTTACAGAAGGCAAAGAAGGAAAATTAAATAGCAAAGAGCAAATTGTTGCATCATTCATTCGCACAGTTAGGATACTGATTGTCTGATCCCTACTTGCCTCTAGCAATCGTGGCATTAGATATTAGAATTAATCATTTAGGGTCAGCATCATGTGTCATACTACCAAATGTGCTCTTCAAAGGAGGCTTGCTTCAGACTGGGTTTTTCTGTCAATCCACTTTTTTTAACAGATAAAAGAAAAAAACCTGACTGATTCGGTAATATCAGTTTGCCAAACACATGGCTTTGTATGGACGGAAACACAATGGCAGAAGAAGATGGGTGGATGGATACTCTAGGAACAACAAGTAAGCCTGCAGTACAAGAGTGAAGTGATATGGTACTATAAGGTCATTAAGTTAAGATGGGGCCTGATTATTTAAGACCTTAAGACCTTCTGGATTTAACAGGGAGCCAGTGAAGGGAAGCCAATATAGGAGAAATATGCTCTCTCTTTCTAGTCCCTGTCAGTACTCTTGCTGCAGCATTTAAGATTAACTGAAGGATTTTCAGGGACTTTCTGATAATAATGAATGATTATCAGGAAACAATAAATGCATGAACTAGTATTTCAACGTCACTCTGAGACAGGATATTCCTAATTTTAAAAGTATTGTGTAAATGGAAGAAAGCAGTCTTACATATTTGTTTAATATGTGCACTGAAGGACATATCCTGGTCAAAAATGACTCCAAGGTTCCTCACAGTGTGACTGGAGTCCAAGGCAATGCCATCCAGAGTACAAATCTGGTTAGACACCATATTTCTAAGATTTTTCAGGGTACAAGAACTTCAGTTTTATCTGAATTAAGAAGCAGAAAATTAGAGGTAAACCAGGTTTTTAAGTCTTTAAGACGTTCCTGCAGTTTACATAATTAGTGTGTGTTATCTGGCTTCATGGATAAATAGAGTTGGGTGTCATCTGCATAGCAGTATGTTATGCCTTCTGATGATACTGCCTAAGGCAGGGGTCAGCAACTTTTAATACCCAAAGAGCCATTTGGACCCGGTTTCCAAGGAAAAGAAAACACTGGGAGCCGCAAATACTTTTTGACATCTAAAATGAAGATAACACTGCATACAATATTTTTACTGTTATTCTTTGTATAAACAACTATAGTGTGTTGCTTATGAAATTCATGAAGTGCCACAAAGAAAATCAAATTTTATTTATGTAATGAACACATTTTGAACTCTTAAAAATTATAACAAAAGAGAAAGACATCCAGTTGAAGGTCTCTTAAATGAATTAAAAAGCTGAACTTAAATTATCCATGTAGCAAACAACAACTGAGCCGTCATCCTTATATCGCCTTTGGGCTTTCGGAGCATGTAGCGGAATCTTGACCTGAATTTTAAAAATAATTGGAAAAAAAGCACTATGCTCCTAAAAAGTGAATAATAAATATTTGTAAAATATCTACATAAATATTTATGTGTATGGCGGGGCGTGGCCTGCAGTGCCGCTGCAGGAGAGGTGGTCATACCTGAGCGTCATCCACAATCACGCCTCACTGCCTTAAAGTCTGTGCTAGCCTGCATGTGTACAGCAATCGTGTGTGATAAGTGGTCAATAAAGAGAAGCTGTAAAGCATGTTCATGCAAACATCGTCGGGTCTGCCGTGTTATGTTTACCATGGGACTTCTGCTCCTGAACCTCTGCGCATAGGGCTACACGAAGTCACTTTCATCTTTACGCAGGACTGTAAGCTGTCGTCTGTGAGGCGTGAGTGATTTTTGTTTTTATCATAGTTCATGGTGGGGAATAGCTGCTCAAATACGTATGTGGTCCGAAGATCGACAATCTACAAATTAGGCATACTGGTAGGCCGCTCTGGTCAGAAGTAAATGCAAATAAATCTGCCCAGGCATCATTAAATGTTCTATTTTCTTCAGATATTTTTCTTTTCTTACATTTTTCCATACTTGGCCTGCCTGGGGTTGAAAGTCTCGATAAATGCATGGCATTTCGGCAGGTATACCGGCTTCCGTGAGTGTGACTCTTATTTTGAGCAACGAAAAATAGTAAAATATCATTTTATTTTTATATTTCAAGATCATGATAATCTTCCAATTTAGAACCACAAGTTAGTAGTATCTGCAATAAAGATATTTTCATACATTGTATACATTGTACCATAAGCCAAGGTGTCTCCATTTTTCTAATCCTTTAATAATATTTTGTACATTTCAAGGACTCTTCTGTTTTTGGAGTGTATTTTTTATGTATCTGTATTATATTATACATACACTTTAAGTGAATCTCTGTCCAAAAAATGCACTCAGTTTACTTTTTACTCACTATGAGCATCATTCATTATTCTCCCGCAGTAATTAAGGTTAGGATTTGTATTTTTTTTTTTATTCCAATCCATTCTTCTTTGGCAGTAGTAGTCTTTAGCAGCATTTAAATAACCTTTAACAAAACCATCAAATCTGATACAGACTTTTAAAAAAGTGTTTTGCTTTTCTTTCACAAATGTGGGGATTAAATTGTGTTAAAATGTACAAAACAGTGATGTCATGTCATTTGTGAAGAGGACCCAGGCACAGAGAGACTTGATGAAATTAAGAATCTTATGATTTAAGAAAGAAATTTGCAGACTTGCACAGAGAGGGTAAAATTATGATGACTGATAATGGAGATGAAGACAACAGACGATGAGGACAGGGAGGAACAGGGGTTTAAATGCACCAAGGAGATAATCAGAGGGAACTCGGGACAACTGGAGACATTTAAGGATGCAGGGACTGACAGAGACAGGGAAGAAGTCTCATCGTGACGAGTAAAGTTTACCTTGCCTGGATGGGCAGCTCTCTGGGTGCTCAGCACCCCCAAAGCTCTGATCCTAGAATCGCCCTTGGCCTGTACCATTCCCAATATGCGCTGGCATGACATCGGGGCAGCATGGGTCCGAGCAATTTTTTCTTCTTTTTTTTTTGCCGATGCACGTGATGCCACCCCCCACCACGATGCCACCCCGGGCAACCGCCCGTGTCGCCCGTATCAAAAAACGCTACTGCTTGTAAAGTTATGTTTCTGTTAAAACTGTTTGAAAAAGAGAAATCGATTCACCTTTATAGTAATGTTTGCAGTTGTATGTTGTGATGACTGTAACTCAGATAGTCTAGCCTATCACTGGGGAGCCTAGACTATGAGAAATGCCTCTGATATAGTGTGAACAAAGTTGTGGAAAGACACATTATAGCATAAAAAACAAACTGAATATTTTACACTTTCCCGTAGCTTAGGTTTACATTTTTCATGTCTGTCAGTCACTCATATAAGCCATCCATTAATAATCAATGCCTATGTTAACATATATAGATGTACATATACTGTATAGTAGATTTACACAATATGAAATAAGTAGCAGTAGTAGTACTTTAAGCAACTTGATGACTGGAAATAAAAGCAGTCTTTTTGCACCCCCAAGTGGCCAAATGAAATAAGGTTAGGATGAAAACATCAAGGAGTTACTGAAATATGTCCTCACTTTCAGTATGACAGATATGCTGCAGAATATGGCCTCTGAAAATATGCTTCACTGCCATAGATCCCAATACTGCTGGAACTGGCATGACAGAGTTCATTTCTTAGGTCATCTATTTAACGGATTTCAAAAGGTAACTCATTTTTGAAAATCTCTGACATTTGGCTCACATGTTCTAAACAAGCTGCTGTGCTGTACAGTCAAGGCATGGTAAAAATTTAGCAGACTTTCACTAAGCAATATGTCTAAATAAACACATTACTGTTCAGCTTATGGATTTGTCACATTCTTCAAGCAGAATAAAGAGAATGTACTGGCCTCGTAGAACCACTTTCTACTATCCAGGAGTTAAACACCTCCACACAAAAGTCACTGACGCCAGAGTGGGTTTAGACTTTGTTTTATATGGCAGGTGTGAAACTGTAACAACAAAATACAGTGTATATGAGTGACAAATTAAATAATTACTTGAGGAGCTGCGTGACCAAGTGCTAATGCTAACACCAAACAACTGTCTACGAACCATAAATTAGCACGCGTAATACAGCATCTAATTAACTGCTATTAATCAACATAAAGTGCCAAACAATAATACATACTCACAGGGAATGCCTTTTTAACAGCCTTTCACAGCATAAATCACAGCATAGATCACATTCAGTCGATCGTCTGACTCTTTCTTACACTTCCCCCATCTGCACACGGACCATGCCTTTCTCTTAAAGGGCCAGTGCACTAACCAAACAAATCAAACATGTACAAATTTGACAATAGTCAGAACAGAGAAAAACATGCAATAATAAGGTTTTTGCCCCAAAGTAGCACCTGCATCAACTGTCTGCCCCTATTAATTAGTACTCTTAATTTTACAGTGATAAAAACACCTGGATAAGTAGTAGGAAAGTAACGTGGTATGTTTACTCAAGTAGTTCACTAAAGTAGAGGTTCAAATTACTTTTATGTTGTGCTTCTCTCTGCTTCCCCACTAACATTTGCACTAACTCTATCATTAGAAACAGATTGATGATTTCCGATTGATGTTTCTCTCGTCTTTTCACTCTGTGAGTCTATACACCATTGCTGTATTTAATCAAACTCAAAAAGACTTTAATTGTGCTCTTTATAAAATAGCTGCTAAAATCTCCAGTTGTTCACAGATGGCTCCTCCTCTCTGAGCCTGGTTCCTGTTAAAAGTGAGTTTTTCCTTCCCACAGTTGCCAAGTGCGTGCTCATAGGGGTTCGTGTAATTGTTGGGGTTTCTTTCTGGTCTACCTTACAATATAAAACACATTATGGTGGCTATATTGGTGCTATGTAAATAAAATGTAATAGAACGACTGCATATGCAAATATTAGCATTTAAAATCTATACCATTTATTTGAGAAAGTTTTTTAATTTATATGCTTTTAATATACTTTAAATCAAATCATCAAATCCTTTTTGGGGGTGCTTCAGCAAAGGGCTGGTCTGGATGGGCCTAATCTGAGAAACATGGAAGACGTTATGTACCTTCATAGTAGGCGGAAGGGCCAGCCGGACTGTCACTGGGTTCAGGAGGCCGACCATGCGAATGGCAACGGGGCAGGTCCGGATGCCGGCCACGCAGTAGGCAGTGGCGTGGAAACAGTTCTGGGGGCCGATTGTGCGGACGGCAACGGCGGCGTGGAAACAGTTCTGGGGCCGACCGTGCGGACGGCAATGGCGGCGTGGAAACAGTTCTGGGGGCCGACCGTGCGGACGGCAACGGCGGCGTGGAAACAAGTCCGGAGGCCGGCCACGCGGAAGGCAGTGGCGGCGTTCAGGAGGGCGTCCACGGTGGCGGAGATGCCCAACAAGCGGCCTGGCAGATGACCGACGATGTGGAGGTGGTAGTAGGGGACCTGAAGGCTGCGTGGCCCCTGCAGCCCCAGGCGAGGCGGAAGCTGAGGCTGGACCAGACGAGGCGGAAGCTGAGGCTGGACCAGACGAGGCTGATGAGGATGATGAGGATGCGGAGGCTGGACCAGGCGAGGCTGATGAGGATGCGGAGGCTGGACCAGGCGAGGCTGAAGCAGAAGCGGAGGCCGGACCAGGCGAGGCTGAAGCAGAAGCGGAGGCTGGACCAGGCGAGGCTGAAGCTGATGTGGACGCGGAAGCTGGACCAGGCGAAGCAGCTGATGAGGACGCTGAAGCTGGACCAGGCAAAGCAGCTGATGAGGACGCTGAAGCTGGACCAGGCAAAGCAGCTGATGAGGACGCTGAAGCTGGACCAGGCAAAGCAGCTGATGAGGATGCTGAAGCTGGACCAGACGAAGCAGCTGAAGCTGAAGAGGAGGCCACTGCAGGTGATGCGGGAGCTGGACCAGACGAGGATGAAGACACGGTGGCTGGACCAGGCGAGGATGAAGACACGGAGGCTGGACCAGGCGAGGATGAAGACACGGAGGCTGGACCAGGCGAGGATGACACGGAGGCTGGACCAGGTGAAGCGGATGAAGCCGAAGCATGCGCTGGACCAGGCGACGCTGAGGATGCAGCAGAGGCCGGGCCAGGCAACGGCGTGGAGGATGCAGACGGAGGCGCTGCAGCAGGTGGCGGCATGGATGAAACTGCTGCTGCAAGCGTGGATGAGGCTGCTGGTGGAGCAGCTGGTGGCTGGATGGGCTCCTCGGGCCCCCCAGCTGACGAGAAAGGAGGCTGGACGGGCTCCTCGGGCCCCCCAGCTGACGAGGAAGGAGGCTGGACGGGCTCCTCGGGCCCCCCAGCTGACGAGGAAGGAGGCTGGACGGGCTCCTCGGGCCCCCCAGCAAAAACAGTCTCAGAACCAGTGGGCACTGGAGCCCCTGGTACACACAGAACAGAACCAGCAGGTGCGGAGACCTCTGGCAGGAACGCAACAGAACCAGCAGGCACACGGGCCTCTGGCAGGAACGCAACAGAACCAGCAGGCACACGGGCCTCTGGCAGGGACAGAACAGGACCAGCAGGCACACGGGCCTCTGGCAGGGACAGAACAGGACCAGCAGGCACACGGGCCTCTGGCAAACACATAGCGGCCTGCAGCTGCGCAGAGCATTGACCCTGCTCAGGCAGCGACAGCTCTGTGCAGTCCTCAGCTGGCTTCTTAAACTCCAGGGGTCCAGAGTCTGATGGGGGCTGAAACCCAGCCTCTGGGGAGGCCCTGGAGTGCATCTCAGTCTCAGAACTGGCCAGCCTTTGAGGAATGTTGACATTGTTCTTGGGTTTGTCTCTCTGCTTAGAGTACGGAGTTGTTGAACTGTCCGTTATGGGTTGGACTGACATGGCTTGCTGTACAGGAGGAGTAGGTGAAGGTGATGGCTGAACAGGTAGTGGAGCGACTGACACAGGATGCAGGGCTGGTGACTGCTGAACAGGAGGCTGAACTGAGGATAAAGCTAATGATTCTTCTGCTAACCGGGCTACTGACTGGGCCATGGATTGTAACAGGGTTTGTAATAAGTCTGGCTGTGACTATAATTGAGCTATGGATTGTGAGGCTGAATGTGGCGGAGGTGGCGACTGGGCTTCTGGCCGGGCGGCTAACTGGGCTTCTGGCCGGGCGGCTAACTGGGCTTCTGGCCGGGCGGCTAACTGGGCTTCTGGCCGGGCAGCTAACTGAGCTTCTGGCCGGGCGGCTAACTGAGCTTCTGGCGATAAACAGTTTTTGTCCTGTGCCGTACAGAACATCACCCCTGAGTAAACGGTCCCACAGTTCAGACCAATAATACTGTCCTGTCCACTCACCACAGCTGGCTGCTCGGAAATCCCCAGGTCCGACTGTGGCGAGGAGCGTCGGCAGCGTGAGCGCCGTTTCCCCCTCGAAGGCTGGGTTGACGGGCCGGGCAGAACATCCTCTGTCGGACTGGGCAGTGAAGCATGAGCTGCAGGGTTGGTGGTAGCAGCCGGGGGGTGAAGACGGAGTCCATTCAGAATGAAATTCTGTGCGAGCGGGTGAAGTGAGCTGAGCAGCCAGGGGAGACCAGAAACCAAGCGCTGTAGCCGATTAGCCACGGCTTGGCGAAATTCTCTCCCCTCGTGCTCCAGCCACGCGTTGATTAATTTGTCCACGGAGTAAACAATGTCCTCCCGGAGCTCCTTGGGCGGGTTGAATACTGCTGGGTCCATAGTGGCCGGTTCGTACTGTCACGGCTGCCGAGGCGAGCCGTGTGGATTTAGAAGGAGGACCCAAGATGCAGGCAGTGGATGAGATACCGGTGGTTTTATTTACAGAGGTGTAGTGGCAAACAAACAGTGGGGCATAACAAACAACTAAAGACACCTAAACTGGGAGAACTAAAAATAACAGACCTGGGAGCATATGACAACGGATGATGAATAGCAGAGAGACGCAGACGAGGAACAGGACACCGTGGAACACAGGGTAACAGACTGACACGGAGTTACACAGACTGACACGGAGTTACACAGAGTGACACGGAGGAACACAGACGAACCGGCAACAGGCAGGAGAACACACAGGGCTTAAATACACACACCAGTAATCAGGGGATGAGAGACAGGAGGGCAACACAGCTGGGAGGAATCTGGGCTGACGGGACAGGGGAAACGTAAACTGATCACACTCACATACGACACAGACCTTCACAATAAAACAGGAAACTCAGATACATGGAACCAGACAAGACATTGAACTAAACAGACAGATTCACAAACAGATGGGGAGACACCATAGACAGACAGATACAGACGCAGACTCAGAGGCAGATCGAAAATAACACAGAACTTAAACAATCATCATCTAGAAAATGATAACAAACTAAAAGCGCTGGGTCACCGACCCAGGACCATGACACTCGCGTTGTGCGCGTACTCCACCCAGGCCAACTGGTCGCTCCAGGTCGCTTGGTTCGATGACGCGACGCGTCCAGCTGTTGATTGGCCCTTTCAGTCTGACCATTAGTTTGGGGGTGGAACCCGGAGGACAAACTGACCTGAGCTCCCAATTCGGCGCAGAACTCTTTCCAAACCCGCGAGGTAAACTGAGGGCCTCGGTCGGAAATGATGTCCTGGGGGATGCCGTGGAGCCGAAACACGTGCTGCGTCAGTAACTGGGCCGTCTCCAGGGCAGAGGGGAGCTTGGGCAGAGCGATGAAGTGGGCGGCCTTGGAAAAATTGTCAACAATGGTTAGAATGGAGGTGTTACCTGAAGAGGGAGGCAGGCCGGTGACGAAGTCCAGGTCGATGTGCGACCACGGGCGTTTTGGAGTGGGTAACGGTCGCAGGAGACCAGAAGCAGGTGAGTTGGAGGTTTTGTTCCGTGCGCACACCGGGCATGCCGCAACATAGTTCTGGACATCGAGAATAAGAGAGGGCCACCAAAACAAACGTTGTAGAAAGGAGACAGCGCGATTTTTACCTGGATGGCACGAAAATTTGGCGGTATTTGCCCAATGAATGACCTGACAACAAGCCGTGGCCGGAACATACAGCTTCCCCTTCGGGCCCGTGCCAGGGTTGGGTTCCTGTCGCTGGGCGTCCCTGACCACCCTTTCAATCTCCAATGTTAGCATGCCCACAATGCAGGTAGGATGCATTTCGTCCTCATCGGTCTCGGGTGCAAACTGGTGCGACAACGCGTCGGGCTTAGTATTCCTAGAACCAGGCCTGTAAGTAATGGAGAAGTGAAAACGAGTAAAAAACAAGGCCCACCTGGCTTGTCGGGCATTGAGGCGCTTCGCTGCCTGGAGATACGCCAGATTTTTATGGTCCGTCCACACCACGAAAGGCTGCTCAGTGCCCTCCAGCCAATGTCATCATTCCTCGAGCGCCAACTTGATGGCGAGCAATTCCCGGTTGCCCACATCATAATTTCTCTTGGCCTGAGACAACCTGCGAGAGAAGAACGCACAGGGATGTAGCTTGCTGTTGATCCGTCAATCCGAAGGCACCAAGGTAAGGTCGGGGGGTGAGGAACTTTTTGCAGAGGTGGTCCCGGGATTATCTGGGATAGCGGCAAGTAAACACTGTTCATGACATCGCGTGCTCCAGCCAGCTACACACCCTTTGGCCCAGTCAATTTGGGGGTTGTGACGTTGGAGCTAAGGAAATCCCAGGACCAGTGGTGTGTGGGGGGCTTTGAATTCCAATAAACTGATTTTCTCAGAGTGATTTCCCGAAATAATGAGTGTAACCTCCTGCGTGCGATGTGTGACGGAGGCTAGATGGCCGCCATTTAAGGCTGAGACCTTCAGGACCTCTGGAAGGGGAAGTAGGGGCAGGCCTAAGTTTTTGGCTAACTCTTCGTCTAGGAAATTTTGTTCAGAACCAGAGTCAATGAGTGCGCAGCAGGAGTGAGTGAGGGAGTGAGACATTAATTTAACAGGGCAGCTGAGGTGAGGGAACACTTTGGTTGTGGCCGCCAGTATCCCCACAATCACTGACAGGCCGACTCTTTTACTCGGTCTGGGCAGGAGTCAACAAAATGTCCTCTCTTTCCACAAATAAAGCACTCACCGTTCCGTTGTTTGCGCCCCAGTTTAGAGGAGGAAAGCTTGGCTCGGCCGAGCTGCATGGGTTGCTCTTCATCCCCGTGTTGCTCCTCCTCCTCACCTCTCCACATCAGAGTAGGAAGGTCCCTAGATGTACCCGTGCACCCAGCAGGCCGCCGACCATCCCCGGCTCTTTTGCCAAACTCCCGCATGTGGTCGTCTAAGTTAATACACATTGATTGGAGCAGACAAAGCTTTAGGCAGTTCCTTGGTTGCTAACTCACGCTTAATATTTTCATTAAGGCTGTTGAGGAAGGCTCCACGCAGTGCTTTCTCCTCCCAGCCCGACTTCTCCGCCAGGATCCAGAACTCCACGGAAAAGTCACCAACACTCCTACCTTGCTTCAGAGAAAACATGCAATGACCTGCGGCGTCCGAGCTAGCGCCTTTATCAAATACACAGCGAATCGTGCTGAGAAAAACGTCATATGAAACAGAGGGCTGGGTACTAAATACTGCCTGTGCCCATTGAAGCACCCGCCCAGTCATAAGTTGCACCAAATAAGCGATTTTAGTAGAATCAGAGGCAAAGGCACTAGGTTGTTGTCTAAAAACCAGAGAGCATTGTGTCAGAAAACCCCAGCTCTTCCCCAACTCGCCGTCGAATTTTTCAGGCGCGGGGAGTGAGTACTCTCGCTGCCGCGGTGGAGGTGAAGGAGTAAGCGGACAGGCTAGCGAAGAGGCGGGCTGCGCTGGAGCTGTATTAGGTGAGGAAATCAACATACCTTTAAGCTCAGTTATGGCTTGCAGAAGCGCGGCTTGTCACGGAAAAGAGGGACCCAGGCGCGGTTCTTCTTCACAGAAACACAGTGCGTTTATTTACAGTGAAATAGACAGGCAAGTCCAACAATTCACTCAAAAGTGCAATTTTCCAATCGTGCTCGTCCCTTGCTCCCAGTGCGTTCCGTGTTGTAACTCCCTAGTGTGTGTGCTCCCCAACTCGCTTCTCTGCTCGCCCCTGTATAGGAATTTCTTTTACTTATGTATTAATCACATTATTTTATTGTATAATGCCTTGGTGCCACTGGATTTTAACAAGTCTCACACTCATACATTAAGACAAATAGTAAGGAAGTTGGGGGAAGCAGACAACTCCACAGGAAGAATCTTTTGTCTCTTCGATGACTCTGGGAGGTAGCAAGGGAGTGTGAACCTTAAGGTGTGAAACAGCTGTGTACTGCCTTTTGTTCCTGAAGAAGGTATTTAACTGAGAGCCATGTTAGACTCAGTGAGACTGCTGGAGTTTTAACTTAATGATCCCACGCCGGTGGGAGCTCCAACACTCTCCTAAATAGCTCCCCCGACGAGCCCTGATCAGCAGCAGGTGTGTGGCAGGGACTTCAGGTGTGGCCAGTCCTCCAGCAGGGCCACACCCGCAGACACACACATATACACACCCACACCCTGCCTATACAGATAACGTGTGGAACACAGATAAGACACCATCGCAGAAGGCACAGCAAATAATAATAATAATAATAATAGCAATAATAGTCTATGCTGCTCACGGACCCTGAGTCCCCAGAGCTGGGTCCGTGACACAACACAGTATTATAATTGTTGACAGCTTTAGTATCAGAATCAGAATACCTTAATAATCCCTAAGAAAATGATGTAAGTACAAAGTAAAATAGAATAGAATAGAATTCAACTTTATTGTCATTGCACATGCACAGGTGCAGGGCAACGAAATGCAGTTTGCATCCATCCAGAAGTGCTTTAGTGATATAGATATCACTCAGATAGATATAGATATCAGATAAAGGACAAAGAAATAAGTAAGAAAAAAATTAAAGTGAAGAGAAAAAGCAGGAGCAACTGAGACAGACTGCATGCTGGTTGACGGATGCACATATGTGTGTCTGCTATACTATTCTACATTTTTCAGCTGCCAAAAAGTGACTGCTGTTTACAAGTTTTCACAAAAATGCTGTTTCTTCTTCAGATTTACTTGATATCATTCAAGAGGGTTGTTCATGGCAGATTATGCTAGAAACATTCCTCATAACAACTCAAATACATCATCACATCTGCTCATAACTTGTCACTAAAATGTTGTTTCTACATAATGTAAAGAGATTAAAAATATTTTTGTTCATTGCTGCGCTAAGAAAAATATACATTTATACATTTGGTAATTGAAATAATATCATCAACAGGAAGAAGGTTCAGTTGCCAATAGCTTGGCAACTGTTTTGTGGTTTGGGTTTTTTTTTTTTTTTGCTGATGTCATTTTCTGTAGCATCATCTTTTTTCACTTTAGCTGTGTAAATTAAGAATTAAACAGTAATGGATCCCACTCTGTATGTGCATATTTTGTCATACAAAACCAACTGAACCTTTCCTACAAATTTTTCAAAAAAATACATTTTTTGTTGAAAGGCCAGGAGCTCTGAATTTTGATGCGTTTTTAACAGTGACTACTATTTACCCTGTAACTGTTATGCTTGCACTCAGGGGCGTCACTAGGTTTTAAGGACAGGGGGGGCTTAGCCCCCAAGAGATGCACACGATATGAACGAACGTAGTGAATGAGCACAAAATTTCACAAACAGAAAACAAGACTGAGAAATTGTTTTCCTACTTTTTTGGACAGATTAAACATCCTAGGCCACCAATAGATCTATTGTTTTATTTGAGTCTGTTTTATAATACAGTACAACAAGAAAACAGAAGAAATGTGTTTGCTGCATCAATAACAAGAAAAAAACTGAAAATAAAAAAATACATCATTTTTATGGCTGCAATCACCAGTTACTTGGTGGGTGGAAGCATCAAAGAATGACGTCTGTTTTTAAGAGTGGCAAATCGGTCAATCACTCTTGTGACTCAGATGTTGAAGCATGTCTTTTTCAATAGACATGACTGCAAGACTGTGAAGTATTTTCTGACCCATTGTTTGACGCAGCCAGGAGTGCAGCCGCCGCAGTGCACTAAAGGACCTTTCGCACGAGCAGCTGCTGACAGGCACTGTTAGGGCAACTTGGATGGTTGCCTTCAGAGAGGGAAACATGTCTGAATCAAGGAGGTTGTACACAGACAACATATTTTTGGGTGGACATCCAGCCTCTGTTTTCCGGGTAAGAAAGTTTCTGGCCACCAGAACCTCCTCTTTTTTCAGGTCAAGTCTGTAGTGCTTTGCAAGTTCATTCAAGTGTGGTTCACTCAAGAAGTTCTCAGATTTAGGACTGCATGCCTGGATGCCTTTTAGCAACCCTGCATCTACACTGCAAAATCTTTGATCAAGCTCGCCAACCATCCGAACCACACAAGGGAAAAATAACTCTCTTTTCAATGTGTCTGAGTTGTTCAATTCAGTGCGTGAACCCACAGTTGCCTCTGTGCCATCCCATGCTTGCCAAAGATGACTAAAGCTTTCTTCCAGTTCTTGCAACCACTACTGACCAAACTATCATGTTTGATGTTTTTGCCAAACACTCTACATGGGAAGCAGAAAGCTGCATTCTGGTTGACTGAATATTCTAACCAGTTGTGCTTTTCAAACCAGCTGTGGTTAAATGCTCGCTTCTGTGTACCAAAAGTATCATGTGGATAGCTCTTCATCTTCACCTGTCTGGGCCCTGTGTCTTTGTCACCTAAATCAAACCCTGTAGTAGAATGAGTTGCTGCAGCTGCTTCATCATTTTCCCTCTCTTGGCCAGTTTGCTCTCCTCTCTCTGTAATAACTTGATCTTCCTCTGCCTCTCGATCCATTTGCTGCAGCTCCTCTGTCTCTCCTTGCTCTCTCTGACTTGAACTTGCCTGTTGACCTTTTTCTCCCTCTGAATGGTTTAGGACCAAAATACATCAGTGACCTCCTGACCCAGTATGAACCTTCCAGATCCCTCAGGTCATCTGGATCCGGTCTTTTATCAGTTCCCAGAGTCAGAACCAGACACGGAGAAGCTGCATTCAGCTTTTATGGTCCATATATCTGGAACAAACTCCCAGAAAGCCTCAGATCAGCTGAAACACTCAGTTTATTTAAATCCAGGTTGAAGACTCACCTATTCTCAGCTGCATTTGAATAAAGCACCAAATCCACACTTTTAAGCTTAAATTTCAAAACTTACATTTAACTACTGATTTTATCTACTCTTCTGATTTTATCTGTTTTGATTTTATATACTGTTTTGTTTGTTTGTTAATTAGTTAGTTAGTTTGTTTGCTTGTTTTAATCAATTTTAAATCATGCTTTTTATTTGTTTTTGTTTCTAATGTCTCTGTAAAGCACTTTGAATCACCTTGTTGTTGAATTGTGCTATACAAATAAACTTGCCTTGCCTCAGCCTTTCCTTCTGCCTCACCCTTCAAGATACATTAAAACTAGTGCTGTCAAGAGATTAAAAAAAAAATAGAGATTAATTAATTATGATTTTTAATTAATTGATCTAATTAATCTCTTTTTTAATCTCACCTAAAAATAGCTGAGGAAAGCCCTCAACTTATTGTGGCAGACCAAAAGACTGATATAACAAAGAAAGTGACTTTATAAAGTCATTTATTGTTTAACAAACGTTAAACAGATGCAACCATTTACATACTGTTGTATTCTTTTGTAAAATAAGTGGAAAAATAAATACAAATAAAATCAAATAAATTAAGTGCTGCAAGTTAGCACATCAGAGTTGCTCTTTTCTGAGCAATACAGCACTGAAATTCCTCTGCTTCAGATAATGAAAAATAAAACTGACATTGCAGTGCTGCAAGTTAGCACATCAAAGTATTCTTCCATCACAAAAAAGTGCTGAACATCAAGCAATCTATTCTAGTAGGCTACAAATGACACAGCAGCTATGCTGACCACATGTGTCTCATTTCTTCTTCCTCAGCCAGTCGCTAAGACACACCAGCCTGGTAACATTTTCTGGAAGCAAGGCTGCCCTTTTCTTTTGCACTATGTGGCCTGCAAGGCTAAAGAGTCTCTCACAGGGTACAGAGGTAGCTGGGGAGGCCAGGTACTTTTGTGCTAGGACTGACAGCTTTTCATAGACTCCTGAGTGAGCATACCACCACTGCAGGGGACAGTCATCAATACTGATGCTGGGTTCTGCTCTGTAGCGCTGCAGCTCTCCAGACTCAATTCCATCTTCTGAGTCAGAGTCAGACCCCAGAAGGAGTTCGCTCCTCCTCTTCTTCTGAGCTGGTCCATCATCCTCTGTGGAGGGCTGGAGACTATCTGCTCTTCTGGGCTCTGCTGCCTGGAGCATATTCTCCAGAATGGTCCACACCTGAATGAATGAATGAATGAATGAATGAATGAATGAATGTGATTAAAACTAAGTGCTTTTTATTTTATTTTATTTAATCTTGTAAAGAACTTTGTGTTCCATATAATAAATAAAAGTTTGATTTGATAATGAATTGGACTCATTAGTCCAGCTTAACCTTATTGTCCTACCTGTTCCCTCTTTTCTCTTGGAAGACATTTCAAATCCTTAAACCGTGGATCCAATGCTGTGGCCACCTCGAACCATATCTCGTTGCCATTAGCTCGTCGTGCTGCCAGATCCTTCTGGAAGGCATTCTTGAACTTCACCACGTAGGCAGGATCATCATCAGTAATGTCCATGACACGGTACAGATGGCGAAAAGCAGGCAGCACTACAGAGCAAGAGACGTAGGCCTCACCACCCAGCAGCTCTGTCACATACCTGCAGAGGTGGAGAGGTTTGCTAAATAAACATAGCTGGATTCATTTAAATCAAAGTGTAACTGATTTCCAATTTAATTGTCCTTAAAAGTTCCTTGTTATGTTCATTAATTTTGATTTTACACATGTAACAGTAGTTTATATAATTAAAATGGAAAGGTGTTTATTTGAACTTACTTGCATGGTTCAAGCAGGAGCTCCAGCCTCTGCAGTTTCGCCCACTCAGCTTCGGTTGGCAAGACCAACCTGTGGTTCTGTTGGTCCAACGTAGCCTGGACAGCCTCTCGGTTACATAGGAGGCGTGAGACCATTGCGAGAGTCGAGTTCCACCTGGTGGGTACATCCTGTATAAGTTGATCGCTCTTCTTTCCGAGTGCTACTTGTTGTTGGTTAAGTTCTGTGGTACTCGCAGGGCTTTGTTTAAAATGACCAACAATCTTGCGGCACTTTGCCAGTACACCGACAAAACCACTGCTATCGAGACATACCGTGATGGTCCTCTGGAGAATGTGAGCATTGCAGGCGATGTGCTCATATGGAAGTGCTCTCATAGCAGCCAGCATGTTTGCTGCGCTGTCTGTGCCAATGGTGGATATCTTGTTTTCAATACCCCAGTCATTTGCTACCTTGAGGAACTGTTCGGCGCATTTATCAGCAAAGTGCCTGGTTTCTGTTCTCATGACGGTCAGTGCAAATGAGTTGAGGTTCCACTCACTATCAATAAAGTGTCCAGTCACCCCAAAATAGCTGTGGTTGCCAGCTGAGGTCCAGTGATCTCCGGTTATAGCAACACAGTTGGGAGAATCCTCCGCCAAAATCTCAAGTTTGTTTTTCTTTTCGCCGTCGTACATTTTGCTGATTTTGGTCGTTACTGTAGTCCTGCACGGCGGCTTGTATGACGGGTCATTGGACGCAATTTGCAACACCTCTGTCAATCCTTCGTCCTCTACTATATTTATCGGCCTACAGTTCATCGCTATCCACTTGGCAATAACATTAGTCAGCCTGTCGGTCGCAGACTTGCTCATACGAGGGGTATTCTCTAGTTTTGTTTGGCGAAAAGCTTTGCTCTGGCTTGCTATATTGCTAACGTCTTCACTGCTAGCTGTTGCTGCACTCGCGGCTGGGTGCTTTGCGTTGAGGTGATAGGCCAAACTTGAGCTGCTTCGGTGGTAAGCAAACTCCTTCTTACACTCTAGGCAGACCACTTTACCTTTGTCAATGGTGCCGTCGGGGCGTTTATGAAATACAAATTTCCCGTTCATTGGGCCAACAACTCTCAGATGCGCCTCCATATCCACACTGTAAGCTAATCACCACTTCTCACCTTGACCTCACGACGTGACTCCACCCCCAACAAGTCAAGCACAAGGAGCCCAGCACATAAAAACGGATTTTATAACATAGCAACTCTCATACAAAATCAATGACGTCAAGAGATTAAAAATTAGATTAACGAGATTAAAAAACATAACGCGCTAAATAGCATTGTAATTAATTAATCGCAATTAACGCGATAATTTGACACCCCTAATTAAAACATACTGAATTGTA
This sequence comes from Rhamphochromis sp. 'chilingali', assembly GCF_963969265.1. NCBI lineage: Eukaryota > Metazoa > Chordata > Actinopteri > Cichliformes > Cichlidae > Rhamphochromis > Rhamphochromis sp. 'chilingali'. The sequence goes on along the minus strand of NC_137941.1, from coordinate 25,080,484 downwards.
ATGTAAATTGCTAATATCATGACTTCTGCTCACACGCCACAGTAATTTGTTGCTCCCAAATATTTTGAAGTTACAAACATTACATTTTGTGCACGCATGTGACTAAAATGGTTGCAATTTAAAGCCCTGAAAAATATTACTAAATTACTTGAATTGAAGTAATATTAAAATAGAACCCTCAAAAATATGTGAGTCAGGCTAATTTGACTTATATATATTTTTTGACTATATATATATATATATATATATATATATATATATATATATTAGGGGTGCAACGATACACAAAATTCACAGTTCGGTTCGGTTCGATACTTTGGTGTCACGGTTCGATATTTTTTCGATACAAAAAAATGTTCATGCCTTTTTAATTTGGCATTTATTAAAATTATAAATATATATTTTAACTCAAAAGTACAGTTTTTAAATTTAACCCTAACCCTTGTGCGTGTTTTTTATTTTGACAGCGAATGCGCACCTGCGGACCACTTATGTGCAGCTCTGGTTATTTAGCTCGTCATATTGCAGCCACAGAAATTCTTTTGTCCATGAAACCATAAAGCTGCACTTTCTTTTTGCCTTAGAGTCTGATTTGTCATAACTTCTCCGTTTTGTGGTAAGCTTTTCTTTGGCTGTCACTTCTTCACCCTGACCTGTCTTATTTGGCTCAGCAGAACTAAAATATATATATCCTGCTGCTTTTACACACGCACTCACACACATAACGCTCAGCGATTCTCTGCGCGATCAACCTCTCACATGTTTAAGCTGCGGGAGATTTCACTTGTCATGTTTGCATAGTAAGCTAACGATTAATAAGACGATGTCAGAGGAATTGGTGCACAAATTATCATCACTCACAGATCAGTGCTGTCGCTCTCTATACACAGTTCGCACGATTGCAAAGTGAAAGCAAAAAACAAGCGCAAATTCAAACGCGATTTCAATATGTCACATATTGACAGTGGCTCACCGATGCCAATGACATAATTACCCAGCTACATTTCCGAAAGAATGCAAAAGCATTGACATATATTTTTCCTACAATAGCCCGACGGGCAGGGAAGAGATAGATTTTGGTAGCCGACTGAAAAAAATCTCTAGCCCCGGGAAGTCGGGCTAGCGATATTGCAAGCCCTGTATCTGATTGAGGAATCACTCATCTTTGGAAAAGAGAGTTTATTACAGAGAAATGTCTCTTTCCAAAATAAAAGCTATACTATCCGCTTCTTCTGGGCTATATTCTCAGCAGCATAAGGAGAATCATGTGCTAACAGCTGTCTAAATGACTCGGCTAAAGTTAGTAGCATGCTTGTTGTTTTGGTCTTTGCACTAGGATGATGTCGGCGTAAATGTGCAGTCATATTCGTTGTGTTCCCACTAGTGCTTTCAGGTTAATCTCGTTGAAATGACCTTAACGCCACAACACGGCAAATCTCCGTTAACAAGCTACCGCCGATCGCCCCGTGCGTGGGGCTAGACGGCCAACACGTTAACGAGCTAACTGCGCTAACACACTAGTTCCCACCCATGTAATTGAGCATTGCATGGCACATCCAACATACTGTTTTACTTTAGTCCATGACTCGCTTACCTTCAGGGTCATACGTCACATGAAAACCAAAATAATTCCAAACGCCAGATCTGAATGAGGGTGGGGGAGGTCCATGTTGCAAGGAGAGCTTAACTTCTGTCTTGCTAGCTTGCCCTGCGCTCTTCCTTCTGACTATGCTGTCTGTGTTGAGCGCTCAGTGGATCTGCGCTCGACAGTGCAGCCTAGGCGGAGTAGTCGAACACAGATTCACTGAGCGCTCAACAGACAGCATAGTCAGAAGGAAAGTTGATAAAATAAATTACAAATGTTCTATTGTTTGATACATATGCGTACCGAACCGAAAGCACTGTATCGAACGGTTCAATATCGATACGAATATCGTTGCACCCCTAATATATATATATAATATATATATATACACACACACACACACACACACACACACACATATATATATACACACACACACACATATATATACACACACACACACACATATATATACACACACACACACACACACATATATACACACACACACACACACACACACACACACACACACACACACATATATATATATATATATATATATATATATATAGATATATATATATATATATACACATACATATATATATATATAAAAAAAAACACCCAGCGCGCCCCTGCGGGCGGTTTATCCTTCAAGCTCGGGTCCTCTACCAGAGGCCTGGGAGCTTGAGGGTCCTGCGCAGTATCTTAGCTGTTCCCAGGACTGCGCTCTTCTGGACAGAGATCTCCGATGTTATTCCCGGGATCTGCTGGAGCCACTCGCCTAGCTTGGGAGTCACCGCACCTAGTGCTCCGATTACCACGGGGACCACCGTTACCTTCACCCTCCACATCCTCTCGAGCTCTTCTCTGAGCCCTTGGTATTTCTCCAGCTTCTCGTGTTCCTTCTTCCTGATATTGCTGTCATTGGGAACCGCTACATCGATCACTACGGCCGTCTTCTTCTGTTTGTCTACCACCACTATGTCCGGTTGGTTAGCCACCACCATTTTGTCCGTCT